>NC_056725.1:1577600627-1577643127 GCF_019279795.1 Protopterus annectens
GTAGGAGCTGAGTTGGTTGGAGGAATGGTGGTGGTTTGATTGGCTATAGTATTGATGAAATATGAGTTAAAGAGTGAGGCTATTTCAGGGGGTGTTTTGTCTGGATTTGGTTTGGGCAAGGATTATTATTTGGGCCTGGGTTTAGTAAAGAATTGACGGAGCTCCAGAACATATTTGGGTTTTGCTTATGGCGGTTTTGTAGACTAATGTAGTGTTCTTTTTTATTTTTAATGATTAAGTGTTTTACTTGATTGCAGAGTTATTTATATTGTCCCTGGCAGTCATGAGTAGCTTAGTTAGTCTAGTAAGCCAACTGTCATGATTAGTTTTTACTCTCTTTTGTCGGAGTGGAGTTACATTGTTTAGGACCTTTAGAAATCTTGAGCTGAAGAATTCAACAGCCTCATCTAGGGGAAGTAATTTTAATGTTTTCCAGTTGATGCTTTGTAAATTTTCATTAAGTTTGGTTGGGCATAAATGGGATAAGTCTCTAGTTTGCTGAAACTGGTGTTTACTGAGTGTTGGCATAGTTTTCCATAGTGTAAAGGCAGGTAGGTGGTCACTTATGCTATCAGGGATTGTTCCTGTGGAAGCAATTCTACTTGGATCAGAGTTACATCGCCCAGAATGATTGTTTGATTTTTTTTATATTATTTGATGTCCTGGTAAAGATTTCTTCTAATATAGGAATGTTGTTGCCTGGAGGGATATATAAGACTACAGTACAGAGGCTCTTGCAATTAGTTATTTTTAGGAAGGAAATTAATATTTCAGCTGTGTAAAAGTGTGGGATACAATTAGTATAGGGGACTATAGTAAAGGTTTTTGGGTATAACAGGGTAACACCTCCATCTTTTTTATGGAATCTATCTGATCTAAGACATAAAAAGCCTGGGGTAGAAATTCGACATCTTTAATGTAGGGTTTTAACCATGTCTCAGCAGCGGCTATAATATCAAGTTTGTTGTGAACTATCCAGGCATGTAGTTCTTGGATTTTGTTTCTGATACCTTGATTTATAGGAGTTAGGGGGGTTTAAGAGGGGAGTAGATAGGACCTGGGTTGGGATGTATGTCTCTGTATTGGGGTAGGTTAGAATATGTATGTGGGAGTGTACAGGGTTGCTGTTTCCTTTTTGCTTTGTGTTGATAATTTAAAGCAAAATTTTTATTTTTTTGTTGTCTTGTAGGGGAAGGATTTTTACTTTGATGCATAAAATTATGTCTGTTGCATATAGGCTAGAGGATAGTTCAGAGAAAACAGCATCCCCACCCCCCATTTGTCAGGGTCAGACAAAAAACACTTTTCCAAAGATGATTACAATCTCCTCATAACAGTGATAAGCCACTTCACAGCCACTGACTCTTGAGTTGGAACTAGCACTAATGTCCAAGCCTACACCAAAAAACTATACAAGCACCTACATAGCTGCATGGACTCAGCAATATCTGACAGACCGAATCATCTTCCTCATGGAAGAGTAAACCTGTCTGGTGGAGAGCAGCAATAAACAAACTCTATAATAAAAGGAAATAAAATTGCTGTACAGGATCAAGAAGGAGCAGGTGCCAAGTTGGAAGCAATCTCTCCTTTGTCTGAACAAGCAAATATGGTCACTGGTGAACTCCTCTAAGGCTAACTTCAAGTCTAAATTGGCCACATCCACTAAGGACAATCCCAAGGCCTTCTTCACATATGTCTGCAATCTCAAAGGTAACACCCAAATCTGCTCTGAACTGGTAGTCAATAACATCACATACACAAATGCCATAGATATAGCCAACCTGCTGGCAGACAGGTTCAGTGAAAACTTCACCTGCCTGTCCCCCCATCAGTAAACCATGACATCCCCAGCACCTGCCACCCCCCATCACCAGGAAGCAGGTCTTTAATGCCCTCTCAAAGGCAAAAAATACAGTCTCCATGGGAACCAATAACACCCATGCTATATCCTACATGAGCTCAGGCATGACCTCTCAGCTCCAATAGGCACCCTAGTCATCCAAAGCCTAAGCATTGTCTTCATCCCAGCTGAATGGAAGACAGCCACTGTCATCCCTCTACACAAAGGGGGAGCATCCACTGACCCAGGCAATTATAGGCCCATCAGTCTAACTAGCCTGATCTGCAAGGCTATAGAATGCATTATCATGGACCTTATAAACAAGGACATTGGCAACCTACAAACGCTTGACCCCACACAGTTTGGCTTTGTCAAAGGGAGAGTGTGCCTGTTAAATGTGGTTGACTTCTTCTAAACAGTCACCAAAGCCATGGACAAGGGAAAGACGGTGCACACCACCTACCCTGACCTAACTAAAACATTCAGCACTATTCCCCACTCGGGCATAATAGATAAACTCTATAAGCTAGGCATCAACCCATATGCTACCAGATGGGTAGCTAACTGGCTCACTGATAGAACCCACTCAGTGAAAGTAGGGGAAACCACCTCTAGTAGTAGACCTATAACAAGCAGTGTACCTCAAGGATTGGTCTTGGTGCCTCTACTGTTTGGGAAATACTTTTCTGAGTTCCAAGCCAAAGTCAGTGGTCTGTGGTTGACCAAGTTTGCAGGCAGCTGCAAGCTGGGTGCTGTCTTCAATTCCCCTAGGGATGTAAACATCCTCCAAGAGGGCTTTACCCAAACTAATGACTGGTGCCAGAAACATGGCCTCAAACTGAATGCCAAGAAATGCATCATTATCCCCTTTGGGTAAAATGTCCAGCCCCACTAATTGTCACATTAATAACAATGTACTAAGCATGCAATCAGTCCTGAGGGACATGAGCACCCAGGTTGATAGCAACCTGACTTTTGATTACCACATTGCCTCCGTTGTATGGAAGGGTTTCTACATGGGCCATCTCATAAATAAGGGTATTTTATGCAGGAATAAGGAGGTCATAACATCCCTGTACTCCTCCCTTTTCAGACCTATTGTCGAGTACAATGCCCCCTTCGGCATGTACCATGCTAAGCACATGCAGCAGCTGGAGAGATCACAGAGATTCCTGACCAGGACAATCTAGGGTCTCAAACACCTATCCTATACAAATAGGCTAAAAGCAGTGTCCCTCTATTCAGGCTCATACAGACTGCTTGGAGGTGACCTGTGTCTGGCATACAAGGCCATCTCAGACCTAGCCTTGATGGAGTTGGTGCATATCCGTAAGTCAAACTCCACTCATGCAACCCTCATGCAAGGCCTTAACCTTGTCTGTGACATTAATAGAACTTGTTGGTGGAATAGATTTGTGTTCCAAATACTCCCCCATCTGTGGAATAGATTTCCTCTCCATGTCAAGCAAAGTACCTCTCTAGCCCTCTTTAGGATGAACCTGGATGACTGGATGGGAAACAGAAAATGCATCTCTGGGATCCCACCTGTATCCCTGATAAACAGGAGAAACAGGTGCTGACTCTGAGGGAACATGGGCAAAATTCTTGGCTAGGCTTATAAAAGGGCCACTGGGCCAGTAGCCTAATATCATCCTATGAACCTATAAACCTATGAGCTGGTAAGAAATTGTGTGTGCGCAGATATTGCAGATGTAGGTTTGTAGAAAATACAGTTTTTTTGGAGTGAAGTTAGGTGTAGTAGGAGGTAAAGGAGAAGAGAGTGGGTGAGTAGTATTATATTAGAGATAAGTGACATAATAGAAAAAGGGGGCATTTGTGCTAAGGATTTTGAAACTGTCATTCAAAATATAAGTATTGTTTGATGGAAAAAATACTGGGCTAAAATGGATATGTTTAAAGAGGAGATAAGTTGGCTAATTACTATGTAGTTAGTGAGTCTAAAGTGATGGTGAAGAATGACTTACATTGGGAGTGGTTTGTAGAAGAAAGTGATTGGATGAGTTATAAAGATGGAAGGACCTATGTGAAAATAAATGTAATTGAAATGGGTGTGGGTAGGAATGGGGGTAGGATAGGGAACAGAGTGAGCCTGAGCAGAGCAAGGGTTAACATAGCAGGGCAGAACCACCTAGTGCGCAGCTCCTATGAAAAACAATCAGAAATCCACTTACTTCAAATTCATTCTCTCTAATTTGTTTCTTGGTTTTCTTTTTTTTTTTTGTTTTTTTTGTTCTATTACTATACTGTCGGGGCTGCTAAACTGCAGGTTAATCTTATTGTATAGGTTCGGAGTGGCAGTTGTCCACAGTTATCTATGCATCAATTTTAATTAATGAGGGAGAAAAGGCTGAGAACTGTTAGCTGTAGGGAGAGGAACAGGACATGCATTATTACATAGAACTGTAGGCAGCAACACTTTATTTTAAAGAGCCTGGCAGGGAAGGTTAGAGTGAGCATAAGGGGGAGAAACTATTGGATGCATCTGGTGATATGCTATAGCTGACTGTGGTACACTGGCATAGCAAAGGGTATACTATACTGGTTTTAACATACATTTGAAACTTTTTGTAACTAGTTCTGCGAGGACTCCGCACTTTCAGGGTACTTGGCTCTTGGGTAAGCTAGGAACAGAAGCGGGCGTATTACATTTCAAACTTTTTGTAGCTAGTTCTGCGAGGAGTCCACACTTGCAGAGGGCTTGGGTATTGGGTAAGCTGGAAGAGAAGAGGGCTTATTACATTTGACATTTTTGTAGCTAGTTCTGTGAGGAGTCCACACTTGCAGGGGACTTGGATCTTGGGTAAGCAATGTAAATATTTAAATAATGTTATTTTATGTCATGTTAAATAATCAACCCTGCTCTTTTGAATAGGTGCCATTGTCTAAATTTCAAAGTATAGAAATTCAGTGAAGCACGGGTAAACAGCAAGAGTAACCTTGTCTCTCTTAAGGTAGCCAAATGCCTTGTCATCTAATTAGTGATGCACATGAATAGATGAATGAGATTCCCACTGTCCCTGCCTGCTATCTAAAGAAACCACTGCCAAGGGAATGGGCTTGGCAGTATCAGTGGGGAAAGAAGACCCTGTTGAACATGACTGTAGTCTGGCACTTTAGATCTTTTACATCCACCTGAGCTATCACCAACTCAGACAGATGGTACGTCAGTTTAACATCTCATCTGAAGGAGTCCAGGATGTTCCCCTGCAAGTTCAGCAGTACATGGCTTAAAGAGACAGTAATCCAAAAACAAAATAGCCAGCACCAAGGTGTAAAAAAGTATATAACTTTTATTATAAGGTTATCACAAACAGACTGGTTTCGGCATTCATTTCAAGCCTTCCTCAGTATGAGTATACTGAGGAAAGCTTGAAATTAATGCCGAAACCAGTCTGTCTGTCATAACTTTATAATAAAAGTTATATACTTTTTTATACCTTGGTGCTGGGTATTTTGTTTTTGGATCTCATCTGAAGGATGACATGTTCAGGAGTGCAGCAACCCCCTAATCCTGCACTACAGTGTAAGCAATTGAATCACCTGCAGTGGGAATAGACCCCCACTGCCTAGAGGTCTTCCAGCAGATAGGAGAGTGTGCTATGTGTTGCAACACTATTGCTGCTTGTACTGAACAGACAAGCTCCTTTTTAATAGAATTCCCTCCTTTAAACTAACTCAGCTTGCTGAAATTGGTACTAGACCTAATCCAAAAAACAGGAAAAAACATTCTTAGATTTATTGATTGTAAATCCTATGACATGCACATTTATTTATACAAAGGTAAATATCCATAGTGATCACTGCCATATCTGACAACATTTTCATTTAATGCCACAGGCATTCTTTATATAATTAATATGACTCCAACCATATCAGAGACTAAAGAAGATGCTGCACATATGCATTTTACTGTAGCAAGATTGGGAAGTATTTGCTTCCTAATACACATATGGGCTAACATCTTCCTTGCTAGAACTAAAGGAATAAAGGGCATGACTCCCTAGTGGATTATTACTGAAAATATCTACAAATTAAGGAGTAAGTCCTGGCAGAAATGTACAACAACTAGAAACACATAGGACCATGACATCCTTCATTCCCCTAGAAACAGTTAGCTTACATCCTTCTAGGTTGGGAAATGCTGATTGAGGGCTCAGTGTCTGTTATTCTAAAAGTGTATTAATTCTGGTTTAAGCACTTGGGCTTTCAGGCCAGTTATTTTACATTAAGAGGGTTCGTGGTCTGCACTCTTCTGGGAGGAGAGGCTGGACTCTACCCTTCTGAGCTGGGAATTTCTGGTTGAAGGCTTATAGTGCATGCATATCTGAACTGCTTCTTACTGAAGTTGGTGCGCCTTGTTTGCTGTGGCATTGACTGGATTCGGGCCTGCTGGATCTAGCTTTGTTTGTGTAACTTGAGCACTAATCCAGGCATTCTCTAAAGTATTCAATTGTATTTATTTCTGCTTGGTAGTAACTTGATTAAAGTGTAGCTATCATTCTAAGTCTTTTGGATTAAGCACTTGGGCTTCAGACCAGTTGTTTTACGTTAGGAAGGTTTGTGGCATACACTGTGGTGGCAGGACAGGTAGCTTTCATCCTTCTAAGTTGGGAACTGCTGATTGAGAGCCCAGTGTCTGTTATTCTTAAAGTGTATTAGTTCTGGTTTAAGCACTTGGGCTTCAGACCAGTTATTTTATATTAAGAAGGTTCGTGGTCTGCACTCTTGTGGGAGAAGAGGCTGGACTCTGCCATTCTGAGCTGGGAATTTCTGGTTAAAGGTTTATAGTGCCTGAATATTTGAACTGTATCTTACTGAAATTGGTACACCTTGTTTGCTGTAGCATAGACTAGATCCAGGCCTGCTGAATCTAGCTTTGTTTATATGCTTGTTGTTTGTTTGCTTGTTATTTCCCTGGAACGCTAATTGGCTTCTCAGCACTTCTGTGGATCACTAGTGATATCTGCATTGCTTACTGTACTTATTTCCTTGTTTCACTTGAAAGAAAGTTACTGTTTGTCGTTTTTGCATTTAAGTTACCTGTAACACATTGCACTTAAGTTACCTGGCACTTGCTCACTAAAGCAATTATATAAGTCAGCACTAAAAATTAAAAGCACTACACCCTCACTCCCCACTGGCCCTGGTTTTCAATTATTAAGGAATTCCCAATATTATTCTAGCATGTCCAAAGGTCAGTTGTCAATCTCCTCTCGGTCCAGCTGGTGAATCTGGGAATCTTGAGGCAATGTTACAACTGCCTCATGTACACAGACAACCCTCTCCTCCTCCCAACAAATTCCAACACATGTGAGAGATGCAACCATATAGCCAAACTGGAGGCTAAGCTCTCTCAACTCAGTACTGGCATAACCAGTCAGGAGGAGAAGGAAACCACACTCACTACAATTCCAGTCTCACATAGACCTACCATGACAGCAAACCAAACACATAATCACACAAAAACATACTCGGAGGCTCTAAATAAAGATCTGCCGAAGCAGCAGAGACCTCCAAAGCAGACACCCAAGCAGCCGCTACCCCAAAACAAAACACGTGCAACACATATCTCACAAAGCCAGTGTGCCAAACAGTCACAGCCCTTAAGACTAAACAACACACCTGATACACTTGTAATATGTGACTCTATCGTCAGGCACACTGACGTCCGCTCACCAGGCTGAACAAGGAGAGGGTCACGGTGAGCAGCCTGTCGGCGCTAGGATCCGCCACATAACACAAGCACTCAGGTCACTCCAAGGCAAGTACAAATATGACTCAGTCATTGTCCATGCTGGTGTGAATGACCTGAGACGTACCTCCCTGGACTACATGAAAAGAGACATAAAGGAGCTCTCTGAGCATGTAGCCCAGGCCGGTATGACCCTGACCTTGAGTAGCATCTTACCCTCACCAAGAATGATGCCACAATATGAAGACAAGATGATCAATTTCAACAATTGGCTTAAGTACTGGTGTCATTCAAAGGGGATCCAATGCCTGTCAGCTTGGGATGATATGCTCGACAAACCACGATGCTTCGCTAGGGACGGCTTGCACCTGTCACCCCTGGGCTTTTGGATATTGGCAAAGGCTCTTGCTACCCCCATAGTGCCTTTTTTAGGCAAGGCTCAAAAGACAAACCCACCTCCATAGGTATCACAAGGGATAAGAAACTAAGAGTAATGCTACTCAACGCCAGAAGTCTAAACCTCAAGATACACGCACTCGAAACTCTCCTTAGCATGGAGAACATCGATATTTGTGCAGTAACAGAAACCTGGTTCAGGGCTCCTGAGAGCACCCCAGCACTACCAGGTTATACCTCATACCATGCTTTTCGCCCCAAAACTTGGACCGAACCACAAAAGGAGGGAGTATCGATATTCATCAAAGATACCCACACCTCCAGGTTGGTGGCAAAGCACGAAGCATCAGAGACTATCCATGTGCAACTAACAGTGGGTAAAACTGCCTTCCAGTTTATAGCCTGCTACAGACCACCCTCCCAAACCCAGGAACCTCACTCGGCCTTCCTGAGAACACTGGAAAATATGAAGGTCTCTCCAAACACCATTATATTGGGTGACTTCAACTACCCAAACATAGACTGGGAGCATTACTCTAGCTCCAACACCCTAGCCCAAAGGTTCCTAGAATTTATAAACTCAAATGCTATGGAACAACTTGTTACCACTCCCACAAGAGGGGAAACATACTGGACCTGATCATCACCAACATGGGGACTCTATGCTCCAGACCAGAAGTGTATCCCTCACTGGTAAGATCAGACCATAAACTAATCTCACTGGATATTCACATCCCGACCCCACCCCTGCCCAATAAACCACAGTGAAAAACTTCTCTAAAGCAAATTTCACACTCCTCAAAACTGAGGTGGAATCCTTCAAAGCCCCGGGCCTGTGGAAAACACGGCCCAGACTGCAGAATCCTTTATAAATGCATTCTATGAACACCTTCAGGAATGCATGGATCATCGATCCCAAATAAAACCAAGACCCGATCCTCCAAAGGCAGGCGTCCTGTCTGGTGGACCCCAGCCATAAACAAACTATACAATAGAAGGAGGAAGCTACTAAATGATAGAGCAAAATCCCAAAAGGGAAGGCATCACTGATCAGTATTAGCAAAAACTAGGGGCACACATAAAATTGTCTAAGGCCAGCTTCGAGAGAAAAAATTGCACAAGACACTAAGGATAATCACAAGGCTTTCTTTAGTTATGTTAGGAACCTGGGTGGTAATTCCCAGATATGCTCAGAATTAATCCAAAATGACAAATAATACACCGAACCCACAGACATTGCCAATGTCCTAGCTGACAGGTTCAGTCCAAACTCCCCCCCCCACCAAAGGGCAAATATCTATCCCAGCAGAGTGCCGCCCCTGACATCTCAGATGCTCAGGTAAGAGCCGCCTCTCCAAAGCAAAAACACAGCATCAATGGGACCAGATGGTGTCCCGGGCTGTGTCCTACATGAACTCCAAGAAGAGCTAAACCCAAACATAAAACTACTGTTCAATCTCAGCCTTACTACAGGATATGTGCCCAAAGAGTGGCGTACAGCAACAGTGGTCCCTCTCCATAAAGGTGGTGCCTCAACGGATGCTGGAAACTATCGCCCCATAAGCCTGACTAGCTTGGTCTGCAAAGCTATGGAAAGGATCATCATGGACCTCATAAATAAAGATATTGGGGACCTACAAACAGTGGATCCTACCCAGTTCGGCTTTGTTAAGGGCAGATCCTGCCTCTTAAACCTGGTTGATTTCTTTGAAACAGTCACCAAGGCCATTGACGAGGGGAAGGTGGTCCACACAGCCTACCTGGACCTCGCAAAAGCCTTCGATACAATACCCCACTCGGGCATTATAGATAAGCTCACCAGCTTAAATATAAACCCCTATGTCACTAGATGGATTGCAAACTGGCTCAAGGACAGAACCCACATGGTTAGAATTGCTGGAGCCGTGTCAGACTCCAAACCAGTTACAAGTGGTGTCCCACAAGGCTCAGTCCTGGGACCTCTCTTGTTCGGTATATATTTCTCGGAGGTACAGGCCAACACGGAAGGACTGTGGCTGACCAAGTTCGCAGATGACTGCAAACTGGGCACCATAATCGACTCTCCAGCCAACACAAGCATCCTCCAAAAGGGCCTCATAGAAACAGACAACTGGTGCCAGAGCCATGGCCTCAAGCTAAATGCCAAAAAGTGTATAGTCATCCCCTTTGGCAAAAACAAAGTGCCCACAAATTACCACATAGATGGTAATCCATTAAGTACAGAAGAAGTAATTAGGGACCTGGGGACCCAAGTTGATAGCAATCTCTCATTTGACAACCACGTGGCCAAAGTGGTTAGAAAAACATTTTATATAGCCCACCTAATCATGAAGGGATTCACATCTAGATCAGGGAGGTCATCGTGCCTCTTTACTCATCCCTCATCAGGCCCATAATTGAGTACAATGCCCTTTTTGGGATGTACCTTACCAGACACCTGCAGCAACTGGAAAGACCCCAAAAGTACCTCACCAAGAGGATCAAAGGGCTCAAACAGATGCCATATGCTGCCCGGTTAAAGAAACTCCAGCTCTACTCAGTGGCATACCGCCTGTTCAGAGGCGATCTGTGCCTGACGTATAAAGCCATGTCCAACCCGGGATTAATGGACATACTGCACCTCAGAAAATCCAAATCCCATCGAGCTACACGCTCGAGAGACTTGAACCTCAGCACTGAAATAAATAGGACATGCTGGAGGGACAGATTCATAACCCAGAGGCTCCCTTCACTCTGGAATAAAATCCCAGTCAAGGTTAGGCAGAGTCCCTCATTGACTCTCTTCAAGAGGAATCTTGATGAGTGGATAGGAGATCGTAGGTTTACCCCGGGTATCACTTCTGTGTCACTGTTAGACAGAGGCACAGTATACTAACCTCGAAAAAGGGCATAGCAAAATAAATTTAAAATGGGTGGCGAAAGCCAAACACATTCTGGCTAGGCTTATAAATGCCCTAGGGCAGATAGCCTAGTATGAACCTATGAACCTATAAGATAAGAGCAAAACAAGCAAAGTCTACCTTCTTCTATATTAAGCAAGCACATTTATTATCTCAGCTAAAATTAATTTAGAGATTCATTAAGGGTATCACCAGTGCTGATTTGAGCTACTGTACTTCTTTATTGATCCAAACTTCTATAGAAATGTCAATGAAGCTTAGGCCTAGACTAGGTCTAGCAGTATCCAATATATATATATATATATATATATATATATATATATATATATATATATATATATATATATACACACACACACAGTATGGAGGGAGTCTTCTGCACCTTTGTATTATCCTATGTTTCACTTTAGGACTATCCTTTTCAAAAATATTTTATCATTTATAAAAGTATCTTACATATAGAAAATCCAAGGCCTTATGCTAATCATCCATTCATTCCTTGAAGTGTTGGTCATGATATTTCAAAGACTATTACACCCTCATTTCTGTTTCTTTGGTTAATCTTTAACAAAAAATATACTGCTTAATCAATTTTAACATGTTAAGATAATTCTGCATCCTAAAGCTACTGTATACCTTAAGACTATCAGCCTATCACATGAAGCCATTAATTTAACTATTTGAGAAATGAGTCTGTTTTCAGATAACTGAGCACATCAATAATTACAGTTTATCTATCTGTTGACTAATTTGATTTCCATTCAGGAAACAGTACACAAGATGACCCTTCTTAAAAAAGTAGACATGATAGAAGGACAATTTGTTGACCTTAATTAGCACCTGAATGTGCTGACCATCAAATCTACATATAGTTGATCAGACAAGGTGATAGAACAGTTAAATTTATAGCTAATGTTTCCTCATTCTTGTCTTATCAACCTCCCTACCAAATAGTTGCATCCCAACATTTTTTTTTTGTAATTTTATTCATCCCATTTCCTCTTTGTACTTTTCTCTATAACTAGTTCACACCTCTCAACATACATATACATCTACTTCTCCTATAGGAACTTTAGCCATTCTAAACAATGAGCTAATTATGAATAATCCACTACCTGCACTCAACCAAGTCCTCTACAAAATCTTACAACTCCGTAATTTGGCCATCCCTCTTCAGCAATGACAAAATCCTATTCATAAAACATACATTGCTAACCTACTCCATATACAAATCCCCACACTCCAATGCAAAAAACTACCAAAACTATGTCCCCATAACATCAAAGACTCCACCCCAATAAACTAATAGAGTGCAGAAATGTACACATCATCCCTGGCCCAACACTAGCCATACCTAGACAAACCCATATGCTACCAATACATGTAACTCTGTATGAAGTGCAGAAGGAGTCACCTCTGAGCACATTGTGGGTGCTGTGAAGGGCACTTTTATCCTACATCAAAGAATGAAATGATACTAATTTTATGAGCTTTAATCATATCCTGACATAGGAATGTGGCCCACTTCCATCATGGTATTATGGGTCTATATTATATAAGTGAACGCAATGAATTGAAAATGCTATATAATCGACCCGCAATCCCCAAAAATCAAAAATGTTGAACACATGGATGCTGATCTGTACAAAAAAAAAATCAAAACACAAAATGAAGTGGGAGACTTCGCCCTCCACACCCCCTGAGGTGGGGGGCTGTGCCCCCCAAAGCCCTCCTACTTAAATATATTATGTGCTTTCGGTATTTTGCCATTTCTCGTAATGACGTTCGACTAAACAGTGTTTGCAATTCATTACATTCATTAAAATAATAGGGACCCGGTATTACAAACCTAAAAGACTTAGAGAAATCAAACCAACAGAAAATACCACAAGCCACAACCCCAAACTCTATACTTCAGCTCTGTGAAAAACATAATCAGTTTTTACAAATCCATATTTAATGACACACTTAAGCAATGTAACTGAGATCCCCTGAAATATCTGTCTCTAGATGAAGTTGTCTGTCACTTTCTTAACCATACTCAAATAAAAGCCACACTGAGACATAAAAGAGTAAAAATAAATTCGGCCTCATGGCTAACCCATCAAACTAAACAACTCATAAGAGACAAAGCTGGGAAACAAGTTTGGACATAGTCCTACCTAGCTAGATATCAGTGTCTTAGAAACTTCACAGAGGCTTAAGTTTGTTGTAATAAACAGAACTTCTCCCCAAACCAGACCACACATGCAAAAAAAAATGTAAAAGATTTTGCCAAAATATAAACAACCTCCTCAAACCAAGCAGAAAAAAACAACCCAAATTCATTCCCACCTAAAAACAGCAGGAACATTTCAGCAAACTGAACAAACACTTCATATCCAGTACTCTTCTTAACTCAACAATAACGGCCTATATCCATCCTGAATAACCACCTCCCAACCATAGCTCCACACCCCAGTTCAACCTAACATCCATCCATATAAATACCATCAAAAGTACAGTAAAAAACTGAAACCCATGACACTAGGGCCTGACGAAATGTCATCCAAATACCTAAGTACAGTTGCTGGCACCATTTCTTAACCTATATATATATATCCTAACAAATAGATCCATTTCAGAAAACTATGCCCCAGTCCTATGGAAAGCTTCCTTCATAATCCTATTATACAAAGGTGGCACATTCACCAAAATGTCAAACTATCACCCCATAGCAATCCTTCCTCCCCTCTCCAAAGTACTTGAAAATGCATACATCACCAACTCATAGCCTTTGAACTTGACAACCAATTACTTTCTCCTACCCAACATGGCTTTTTACCCCACCTCAGTACTGAAATTACCCTGCTAAATGTAATAGAAACCATTAATCAAAGTAAAACCTCAGGTAATTTTGTCTCCACCTTTTTCCTGTACTTGTCAATAGCGTTTGACATGGTATCACATCAACTACTCTTCTAAAGACAAATCTTATAAGCCTTACAACTCCCTCGGCTACCTGGTTCCCCAGCTACCTAAATAATCACACCCAGTCTGTAAAATGGAAAGGATCCTACCCTACATAACCTCCAATGACTACAGGAGACCCCAAGTCTCCATATTTGGGTCAATACTATTTGATATCTGCATTAATGGCATGCACAAGGAATCAAAATATAATACAATATGCTGATAACATAGCTTTAGTTTGCTCAAACTCAAATTTTTGCACCTTAGAAACTGTTACACTGGAATCTTTCATCTTTATAGAAAACTGGCAAAATAAATCTCAGTTGTTCTTAAACCCCAACAAAACCAAACTAATCCAATTCCTTCTGAAGCAAATAAATCAAAATAACACTGATCTTAATATTATCAAACAGCACAAAAAAATGAAAATGTCACTAACAAAACTACTAGGTGTTACTATTGATAACAAGTTAAAATTTGATCTCCTCTTTGACCATTCCCCTTCCTAAATTTATATATGCTTCAACAATATTCACACAACTCAACTTCTCAACTAACCACAAATTAGAAAGTGCCTACAACAAAATTAGCAAATTTGCCTGCAGCCTCCCAAACTGCTCCTACCACTGCATGGCATTCAGTACCCTTAATTGAACTTCCTCAACATATCACCCTCTCCAACTACTCGCAGCACACAAAATACTTCTCCATCCACTTAAAATACCTTTGCTGTCAAATCTCATATAATGGCACATACCAAATACAACCCTAAGTTCCTCAGAACTTAAAAAATAACTGTTGCTAATAAATGAAATAATTATTAGGAGGACTCTTTATTCTGTGTCGCAATCCCGAGGACATGGAGCAAACTTCCAAACCACATCACACTTCTAAATAAACTGCAGGAAGTTAAATATACCCTAAAATATTACCTGACAACTAATAAACTATGCAGCTGTGCCACATCTATAGTTTGATGTATGCGTCCCTAACTCGGTCCTCTATGGATACTACAGAAGTATATTAATATAGTGGTTTTGGTTGTTACTAACGATATCTTGAAAACATGTTTTCTTAATCTGATATGCTTTGTAAATAATGCTCGTTAACCATTTGCTTTGAAATACTTTGTAAATAATGTTTGCTGGCAGTTTTCTTTTGAATTCCCAACCTACTTTGGTTGACACTGTAGATGGTCGACAGTTGTGCAATAAAGTATAATCCTTGGAGATTATCTACACACACACACACACACATATATATATGTGTGTGTGTGTATATATATATATATATATATATATATATATGTAGTTTTTTATTTTATATATATATATATATATATATATATATATATATATATATATATATATATGAGAGAGAGAGAGAGAGAGATCTAGATTTAGATATAGATATAAAGCAGGGATGTGGAGGCCACGGTGGGCCTTGCTCCCATACAAAAATACTTATTTATTACATGGCATGTTCTGAGAAGTAACCTGACAGCATATAGAGAAACATGTTGATATTATGTGATTTGACATAACTGTGTCAATGTTAAGCACATTGACATGAGAGTGAATCAGTATTTCCAACAAATTCCATATATATAAGTTGATCAAAAGCTCAGATGAGTAAACACATAAAGGTCAAGCTGGGAAAATCAAAATCCAGAAGATAGACAGGAGCAGGGCTTCTGTTGAGTGGGATCATGGTATGTCGGAGATTGGGGTATTGTTCCTTTTTCCACTGAGGTGTGATATTGGAGTTGATGCATATAGTTTGCATCATTAACACTTTTCTAGATGTATATCTTACCAGTCTGCAAGTAACTGAGCGAAAGGGCAACCTTTTCAAATTGTTCTCATAACACAAATGTTTTACCTTAGTAATTTTAATCGAAAACTATCTTAAGATACTTTCCAGCCTATACTTCTTTCAGCATGCATTCACACAAGAGGCTCTACAACATTCTATGTCTTTCTACAGCCTTGTATATAGGGAGATGAGTATTTCTCAGAGTGCTGCATAAGATGCCCTTTATAATTAAGTGCCGTGCACAAGCTGTCACTATCTCCATATTTAAGCCCTCTCTGGGATAACACCCAACAAGTCATTAATCTTTTCCTTGCCTTCAAGGATAATATTGCTGATGGTATAAGGGTACAAGGGATTGTTTTTGCCAAAGTGCAAATGTTTTATTTATCTTACACTGGTATCCATTTGCATTCTCAAAGACTACAAGTATAAGGTATCCATAAATCCCTACAATTTGGCTTGGTCATTTGCAGTGTTCACAGGTATCATGATTTTGTGTCATCAGTTAAATTGCATATGCATTTGCATTTATACACAGAGAAGTCTGACATGACTAGGGTAAACAAAAATTGGTACAACAACAGACCCCTATGGACTACCCAGCGTAAGAAATGTATCCAGAGATGGAACATCTTCTATATTAATCCTAAAAATTCTATTTGTGAGTCAATTAAATACTGAGTTAATAATATATGCAATTATATTATTTTTATACATTATCTTAAAATCTCACTTTGGGGAATGGAATCAAATGCCTTAGTGAGGTCCAAATAAATTATCTGCTGATAGCCCCATATCTACAATTTTCCCAAATATTTTGATAAAAAATTATTAGATTTGACACATAGTACCCTTCCTCACAGAATCCATACTAGTAAATATCCAGGTCATGTTTTAACTTCTCAGTCATTAGATAATAGATTATTCACTTAAATGATTTACCAATAATGCATTTCAAAGCAATGGGACAATTGTTATCAACTGTATAAACTATGCCCCCTTTGATACTAGCATTACCAATGTGGACTTCCATATTTGGGAAGAAAATCCTGCATTGAGGATGCTTTGAAAAAACCAGTGAAAGCATTTTACCACCAGTCTGTAATATTAGACATGAACAACCTTGTGTAAGCCATCCGGCCCTGCTGCTGTACTGTACTTAACTTTATTTAGTGCTTCCATTACATTGTCTTGTGGTATGGCGTGGTAGTTTACTCCATATTAATAATAGCTGGTTTTACCTACCAATTTGCTCCATGATAGTTATGACAATTTCTCTAAAAAGAGAGATAATTAATTTTTATTAATGATTACAGTGTCTTCTTTTATTATACTAATACAACTAAGGAATCCTTTCTAAAGTTCCTTAAGTATTTAAATAGTTTTGTTCTTGTTTTCTATGGTACTGAAAGCTAGCTAACTTCTAGTCATAGTACTTTTTCTTTCCAGTTGCCTAAATTTGTTAACCACTTCCTCACCCTTATTTTTAATTATCTTTAATTATCTATCTGCACTCATATTTTTTTTTATTTTAAGGTAATTTGTTTAATATCCTTTATATTAACATATGCTTAACAAGCTGTAGTAAACTAGCTGTCAAGCTGTGTCAGAGATTTAGCTATATGCCCAAGGCCTGATGGAACCAAAACTATGTTAAAATATCAACCTGTAGGGAAGCAGAATTTGAAAAAAACAGCAGACAGATATTAAAGGAATTAAAACACTTCAAATGATGAATAAAAATTAAAGGTGATGGGTAAGCCTGGTTGGAAAAATTTAATTGACAACAAATCTCGTTCTAACATGATCAAGAAAATACAGGATTAATAAAGAAGAAATGCACATGCAATTATTAAAAAGCAGTAAATTGTAAAGCCAGTGGCTGCCAAATGTGATGGAAAAGAATATTATCAAATGGATGAAAACAATTTCTAGCACTAAGGGTAAAGGGATAACAGCTGGTAATGGAATGCAAATGCATGGCAGATTGTATAAGTTAGCAAGAACATATGGTCCTACCAAGACCGACTGTAACACACCGCTGAGCATGCTGTATGTTTGCATGCATGGCCTTATTATTGGACTGGCAAACCATACTATGTCAAATTTATGTAGCTGAATGTTTCAGGGTTCTTTCATCAGACATAGATTTTCTGTTGCAATAGATGTTTCATACCAAATATTATTGCCTTCCTACTCCTATACAAGATACAAACAAGTGATGCTGGTAAATTTTTTTGTTTGTTTAGTTGTTTGTTGGCAATAGGTTAGGGATTTGCTTTCTTTTTTAATTTAAATGAAAAATACATTAATTGCCTGGGCTATCGTGAAAATGATGAATATGTTTTTATCTACAGGGCTGCACTTTACCATTGCAACTTCCAACTGTCATATTGCTAGCCCATTATTAGAGCACACTAGTCATGCAGACACACTTCCTTGATATAATTCCAGATGCTTCAGTTCACAACTTCTGCCAAAACAAAAAACTTTCTTTGTGCAGGCATGTTAAACAAGGTGATAGGTGTATGCGACAGTATTTGCATGTCTGTGTATAAGAGGGCACTTTTGTATATATTCATGTGTCATGACACACACTTTTGTTTACCCAGTCATATTAAGTGGCAGTGCCACTGTTATACACACCAGCACTTCAGTAAAATGCTAACTTTAATTTTGTATAAAATGGCAGCAGAGTAAGAATGATTTTAACACGTACTCACTGTGAATACACTGGTAACACAATAGACTCAATCCATTATGAGCAGTACTTCTTAAACTGGCAATGCTATACATTTGTCTGAAAGAAACAATGGCTATAATACATATTCACTATATATACACATTCATAATGGCTTCACATTCTTCTCATCAAATATTGTGCGTGTGTGTGCGTGTGTGCGTGCGTGTGTGTGTGTGTGTGTGTGTGTGTGTGTGTGTGTGTGTGTGTGTGTGTGTGTGTGAGAAAAATAATCTCACTTGGGTAGTGTTATAGTCCCAAATGTGAAAAAGAAGTAATAGATGATATTTTGTACTTTGTCAGAAAAGGAAAAAAATCCTGACAACTCAGAGATACAGCGAATCTTGTAAAAAACACACTGCACATACACATAATGATCATTCATTCTTCACATGACATTTCTGTAAGAATGTAGAAACTAGAAAATGAAAACAAAAATGTTTTTGCTGTCCTATTTTTATACAAGATATAAAGAGGAAAGATGCTTTGATGTGCAAGACAGCTCAAGACAGCTTTTGTTGTAATCAGTGGGAAACTGAACTAATCAAATAAGATGAACTTTCTTGTGACTCATACAGTGAGTCATAACCTGAATGTTCTATAGCCAAGGTAGCAGGAGGTTGCTTAAAGTGTCCAAAGAAATATAGAATATTGAGAAATGTTAAGGAAATCTCCATTGGATAATGGATGAGCATGTCTTGTTCCAGGCCTTCGCCTTCCAGCATGTCAGCATAGTTCTGAAGGAACCTACCTAATCCTAGCTTTGACTGGTATGTACAAAACCTCAGTGGCACAACAACAATGAACAGTCATTACCAGTTTGTCCCCTGCGTTCTGGTATGTTTTGAAAGTTCCATTCTGCATGCTATTCTTTAGCAAAATTTTCCAATTAGGCCCATGGTTCAATACATTTTGAGCTTTTTAATAAGACAAAAATGATTAAATAAAAGAATAATTACTTTGGAGCCTATACTGCAGCCTGAAAACTAATCAAGCTATGTATGTATATATATATATATATATATATATATATATATATATATATATATATATCTATTATGAAATGATGTTAAGCACAGGAGCTACTAACTTAATGAAAACATTGTTGATAAAGTGCTTTTTACTATTTACATTGTGTGCTGTTATACATATTTTCTATATACATTGCTTGCATATGATTTGGTATAATTCTATCAACAAATAAAGAATGCATATGTTAACAGCTTTAGGTAAATGAAATTAGTTGAGTGAAATGGCTTACAAAATACTGTCTCAATGCAGGCAAAACCGAAGTTAACATTATATATTAAAAAATAAATAAATATCTACAGTTTGAAAGAAAATCAGGCTACAAGCAACCTATATTGTAATAATATTATGTGCAATGTTTCATAGTCATGTACATTTAATCTTCAGAGAAGTCACGCATACTATTTATTTGTTTGTTATTTATTTATTCTTTTCCATAGCTTAGCAGGACTTTGTTACAAACACCCAGCTCTCCAAAGTCCTAGTTCCTTTTAGACATGCATCTGTTTGTTGACCCTGCCAAAATTTGCCCAACAGTTCTATAGGAAACTTGCTCTAGATATTCACTAATGTACCTTTGTTGGATATCATATTACTCAAAAATTATTGTCCTTGCTTAATCCCTCATTTCTGGACAAGCAAACATACTATACCATACTATAAGATAAAAATCAAAACAATCCAAAAGATTTTTGGTCATCACTAAATAAACTACTCCACCCAGGCCCACCCACCACTCCAAAACAGACAATATGACAGACTCTAGTCCCACACAGTTTAATTCATATTTTATGCAATCATATTATCTCTCTTAGACACTAATACATCTGCCCACTTTCTCATTTCCTGTCCAACCAAAACCACCCATAGCAGTTCAGTTTTAGGTCAGTAACCACCTCGCTCATACTGAAGTTTCTCCTTAAACTAAATACTACCTTCTTAGTTGTAGGCCAACTACTGTCAGACTACCTAAAAATGGATGCAGAAGTCATAGCCTTTCCTGTGTCCATACTAATTAATAGGTCTGTAGCAGAGAGATATGTCCCATCACTGTGGAAAAAAATCTTACATCAAGCACTGCACAGAGGTGGCACATCTACAGAGTTTAGTAAATACAGACCAGTAGTAATTCACTCTCTCCCCTCCAAAATATTAGAGAAATGCATCTCTATGCAGCTGATGTAATACCTAACTTCAAATAATCTGCTCTCAGAAACACAACATTTCTTTAGGCCCCAGCACAGCACCACTACTCTCTACTACATTTTACCAATATAATAAACCAACATAGAAACAATGGTCTGCTTGCATCTAGCATGTTCTTAAACTTGTCAAAGGCATTTGATACTGTCTTGCACCAGCAACTGCTTGTTCAACTCTCCTCAATAGGACTTTCCCAAATTTCCTTGTCGTGGTTTCTTAGTTACTTATATTGAAGGCAACAAGCTGTTAAATGGCAACAAATATACTCATTGTTTCAACCAGTTAGTACAGGTGTCCGTCGGGCCTCTATCCTGGGTCCTCTCCTATTTAATATATTTATTAATGACCCCCACACTTCCAGTCACAATGCTAGTTTAGTTCAGTATGCAAATGGCTCAACATTAATATGTGCAGCCTCAACAGTAAATAAGGTCCAAGACATTACCCCAAAATCTTTCTCCTCTGTAGAAACCTGGCTCAAAAAAATCAAACCTCCTTCTCAACCCCAAGAAAACTAAGTTAATGCTTTTTACTTCAACAAGTTGCCAAAATCAAAATCAATCTTTTATCATAAAGTCAGCAAATAATATTGTCATTGAACCTATGACTCACAGTAAATATCCAGGCATTATAATAGATGACAATCTCAAATATGGCCAGCATATACTTCACATCATTAATCTACACACCAAAAACTAGGCTTCCTTTAAAGGTTCAATGGATTCCTTACAGATACTGCAAAAAACCTCTAGCTACCGCATTCTTATTGTCAACTCTCTTATATGCCGCTCCTATCCCAACAAACTTAAACAATACTCAAAGAAAGAAACTCACCTCCTGCTACAATAAAATAGCTTGCCACCTACTTTGTTGTAGATTAAAGCAATTAAACTGGCTTCAACTGCACAACTACCTAACATATTCACAACTAACTGCAGCACACAAACTTATTCATCATCAAAAAAAAAATGCCCTGCACTACAAAACTTATTACTGCCTCACTGTTCAGCAAGGTACCTCCATTCTACTAACAAATTCTTACTACTCACGAATAAGTCAACTAATGTTACAGCAGACTCACTCTACTCCCAATACATTGCTAAATTCTGGAATAGTATCCCCACACAAATAAAACTCTCCAACAAATTCAATAGTTTTAAAACATTGCTTAATAACATCTTTACCAATCCTGGTCCTGCACATGTTCATCACCAGGTTAAGACTTTGCATTCACTGTATGATACTCTCCAAATACTCTCCTTAAACAGGGTACTCTCCAAATACTCTCCTTAAACAGGATACTCTCAATCTCTCACTGAAATGACAAAACAATTTGTTTTTACATGACTGCTGCATGTACAATCCGTTAAGGTGCATATGGCCTTTCTCTTTAACTTCTACCACTTTAAAACCTTAGAATGTATAAATGTAACTACCGCATGTGTATAAATGTAAATTGCATTGTAACTAATCTGTGTTTAACTAGAAATAAGTACAATGCTGTGTAAATAAATGGAGCTTTTCTCCTTGGGCCTCCACTGAAAATGGGTATTACCCAGTTGGACTTTCCTAGCAAAAAAGACAAATATATAAATAAAATACATTTTCTTAACTAAAAATGTTAGGTTCGCTTATGCTACATGCTATATGTACTTTTCCTATATTCTCTACTAGTCTCTTTTCTGCTTTGCTCTGTTTGTCTGTCTTTATCTTGTACAATAGTTTTATTAAGATCAAGTGGGCTGCTCTGATACCATTTTGATGCATTTCTGTTTCATTTAATTGTGTCATTTCTAAATATTTTAACTATCTCAGGCATTTATTTTGGATGTGGTATCCTTACTGACCTAAGGAGGAAATAATTAACTAGCAATTAACTTAGAAGTTAATGTTCAATGCACTGAACATTAAACTGCTTAAAGGCAGGTATTGCTTACAACTGACAAACAAATTAACCAATACAAATCTATTTATGATCTCAAAAATAATATTGACATCAAATTGAATAGACTCAATTTCTTTCCAGCTGTTTGAGTCAGACATCTTTTTAAATCTCTCTGCCTCTTGCAACACTCTCCCTAATCAATTTACTCCATTAGGAAATATTCTTCTTCTTAAATAGTTGATGTTGCACCAGCTCAGGAATACAAATGTGCCTCCTTTAAGAATGTTAATTAATCCAGCCTAATATAACCCTTTATTTTAATGTCAGATTCCAGGTCTACCCAATCTTTCTTTTATACCTGTGAATCTGTTGTATATGCTGATTTTTTTAAACAATGTCAGCAAAACATTTTTGTATATGCTGCATGATATTTTTTTAATTATATGAAATTTTGCA
Organism: Protopterus annectens; assembly: GCF_019279795.1. Classification (NCBI taxonomy): domain Eukaryota; kingdom Metazoa; phylum Chordata; order Ceratodontiformes; family Protopteridae; genus Protopterus; species Protopterus annectens. Next base: position 1,577,623,560 of record NC_056725.1, read on the forward strand.
CAACCTATATGGTTATACCATATTCTGCTCCTTGTGGTATGAAAACATCTTGGTATTCCTATGTTACTCTCTCAGTGTTGAAATGTATATTATATTCTTTCTGTTCTCTGATCTACATTTTATATTATTGCTATGTTTGCCACAAGGACTATGTAGTGTCTGAAAAGGGTCTAGTACTAGCCAACCACCCCAGGTAGACAACAATAAATACAATAAAATAAAATAAATACATGGAGTCCACATCATGTTCTGCTAACACCATCTATCTGCCACTTTCTCTCTCTCTCTCTCTCTCTCTCTCTCTCTGTCTCTCTCTCTCCCTCTCTCTCCCTCTTTCTCTCTCTCTCTCTCTCTCTCTCTCTCTCTCTCTCTCTCTCTGTCTCTCTCTCTCTCTCTCTCTCTCTCTCGCTCTCCTCTCTCTCCCTCTGTCCTCTCTCTCTCGCTCTGTCCTCTCTCTCTCTCTCTCCCTCTCTCTCCCTCTTTCTCTCTGTCTGTCTCTCTCTCTCTCTCTCTCTCTCTCTCTCCCTCTCTCTCTCTCCCTCTCTCTCTCAAATTCACTGTCTCGCAATCCGACTAGCATCTCTGTCTCTCTCAGTCTCCTTTTCTCTTTTCCTTTATGTTCCTTCCCTTTTCTTCCTTCCAGTATCAGCATTAACTTGATGTAGGGTTCTACCCACTGCCTCCTTATACTATTTCATTGCAGTGACTTTATTAAAATAGCTGCCCCTACTTCCTATTGCATTCTGTGGCTAGATCTGCCTGTTTGCTCATACTGTTGTCTCTCCTTTACAAATCATACTTTTTGTGTATACTGCCACTTATATTTTTTGGCTTTATCTTGGTCTTTGGCTTACTCATCCATTAAATTGCCTGTTTTACTTTATAACATCTAACTACTATGTATTATATATCATTTTCATATTGCACACATTTGCTTTGCCATTAAGATTGTACAAATGTTAACAAGAAACTATTGAGGCAAGTGAGAAGACCATAACTTGAGGGGGAAAGACAACATATGCAGTTGAATCTATATTATCTGTTAGCTACTACTGGTTGTTAAGATTTTATTAATGAAAGAACTATACAGTTATATTCTTGTTCATGAATATCTTAAAATGTTCTTGCATTACACCATTATTCTGCTCAAAGGTCATTGGTGATTGTGTTTCATTTTCTTCTACCCATAGCTCTACATCATAAAGGACTTTGGTTAGATTGCATTCAAGGCAAAAAAAATGCACACAAGTCTTTCCTACACTGCAATTCCACTTTTCCTATCTCCATCTTAACCCCTTGGACCTTAGGGCCTTGTGTTCTCCCCAGTCTGGTGATGCTCATAAGCATACATTAATGAAAATGTCAGTGAAGATGGAAACTGGGATCCACTAATACTGATTTGCAGAAGTTAAGCAGCTTGGTGTAATATCCTTACATTACCCACATGTGCTTGCTTTAGGGATGAGATGTGCATGGATGAACCACTGTGAGGGGTTGTTAACTGCCTGCATGAGAGATGCTTTTTTTTACCTTGTTGCTCTTGGAGAAGTGTCCCATGAGCTCTCTGGTATCCACTGGACACATAATTGGGAATTGCACACTAGACACGCACAATCTCATCTTCTCTCTTATGAGACATCTTCTCTCTTCAGCAACAGCTGTCCCAGTATCTTGGTCACTAATTGAACCCACCATGCCATAGTCATAGTAAATGCTGTATCCTTCTATGTGATGGAGTTGGCTGACCCTGTTTAATTACAACTGCAGTAATTTCTATTCCATATATACCTTGAAATAAAGAATACCATTCATGAAGCCGGGTATATCGGTGAGTTTCATTCTCTTGTAATCCATTTTCATGCAGCTTTCATTGAAGTCATAGTAAACATTAAAAGCCAAACCCTTAGGAATATGGCTACAAGGTAAATGAGAACTCAACACACAAAGGACAACAACAGCCCAAAATCATCTATTAGGCTATTGTGGTCCTTTGTGATTTGAGTTCTCATTTGCTTTGCAGCCATGTTCCTAAGGGTTTGGCTTTTAATGTTTATTTGTTGTGCCCTTTGGTTCTTCTTGAATTTTTCATAATAAAAGTTACTGCTTTCTTTCTACACAGCAATGTCTGCTACAGTAGAGGTGTTGAATGAGGGGTTATTAACTGCCTCCATTAGAGATACTCTTGTTGATCATGTTCCCCATGTTCCCCTTGGAGAAGTGTCCAGAGACATAACCCCACACTTCATACTTACAACTTTATCACCTACTCAGGACATTTTTCTCTTTCTCTCTACCTAATCCAATCTCAACTATTCGCACTTATTATTTCCTTTACAGTATATCCTACCTTTCTGTCCTTGGACTCACTACCTGTCCAACTTACTCTCATCCTGCTTGTCCTCCTCGGACCCATGAAATAAGTATTCAGCTGAAGTATTCAGCCGTCTTAACTCCTCTAGTATACCTCAGACTTTGTTCACTATATCATAATCAATTTATATAGCTACCTAACGAAATACATTCTAAGGAAATCCTGCATCTACCATTATATGTAAATGATCTGCAATTCATATGTATTTTTAACTGTTTATTCATGTACATATGTTGTATGTTATACTAGTCATGTTTTATGTAATGTTTTACGTTATCTTGTTCCGTTCTGTTTTGTATGTATTGAAGCTTTTCTCCCCAGACCTCTGCTGAAAATGGGCATCTGCCCAGTCGGATTATCCCAATAAACAGATGTCAAATAAATAAATATAGGCTCCTGAAGAGTACATTACCAAAATTTAATTTGTCATTAACACCCTCCCCCCGCCAAAAAAAATGTGAGTGCATGTAGGGGGATATTGCCCATGAAAGTTAACACTGACATTTTTTTATACAAATGAAACAAAAATGATTTTACCAAACGTAAACATTTTGATGCCTAATATGAATTTTAGGACGAGACTTAACTTTTCTGACTGCTGATATATAATCATAATATCGAGGGAATTAATAATAGATCACTGATGATATCATAGTGTGTATGTGAATACGGACATTGTTCAACCTGTGAACATATTCTTAAAAGTAATTTTTCCTGTTGAGTAATACAGAGAGACAATATTCTGTTAAGACATTTCATTAACTGTAAACATACAATAGTGGTATATTTGGATGAATGCAAATTAAATGCATTTCATGTGAGAAAAAATGTAGAATTTGAGTATGGCTAAAATAAGAAATGGATCGCACCCAGTCCAACCAAGTACTGTTCAACCATTTAAGTTCTTGGAGCATTGAATATAGAAATTAATTTATAGGACATAAAAGAGCTGCTTTATACAGTATATAGTGATGATTTCGAACACAAATTAGATCAAACAAAGGACTTAGTAACTGAGAGCTACCAGAGGTTGCATTCTTAATGAAGTACTTGCCTTTTCTTAGTGTTGTATAGGGTTTATATTTAATGAAGTAAGAATGGTTTGTAAGTGTATGGTGGTAAGTACAGAGCTGAATGTAGGCCAAATATAATCATGCAAAATTTTAAAGTTAACTGGCAGCATTCAATATCAACAGGTTGTATCATAAGCTAGATGTGCTAGCTAAATATTGCATTTTGACATAAGAAAAATTACCATTTCTCAGCAATTATTTTATGGTTACTTTAGTTGCATAGTTCAGAGAATCAAAGGTAAAATCAATAGGAATGCATTATATTACACTATATTAATATGCATGTTATTAATAGATTCACTACTTTATTTCATGCTGAGAAGTAATTGGGTGACCAAAGATAAACTAGAAAGAGGTATTGTCACTATTACCTGTATCTTACCACCATTGTCAAGCTAATGGGGCAAGGAAACTTTAGTGTTTATTTATCCTATATAAAATATTTCTCTCCAGTTAATATATAATGCAGCTCTTCAAAGTCAGTGCAATTTTTATGAACTAAATAAGTAATTTTAGTTAAGTATTTCATTGGACTTTTTCTGTTTTAATAAAAAATTGGCTTGATAAAACAGGATGCAGCTTTGGTATTTAAATAAAGTGAGAGATTAACTTTTCATACAATTGAGATGATATTAGGAAACCAATTGTTTTGACATGTTAAAACTATCAGCCTAGAGCACGGTCATAAGACCTTATGTTTGTTTGTTTGTGTCCTTCGGCTTTTCCCTGTTAGGGGTCGCCACAGCGGAACTCCGGTCCGCTAATGATTGGCAGTAGATTTCTACATGCTGGCTTGCTGGGCCTAACGCACAACCTTCAATGAAGGAACACCCATTCACGCATGTCGCCACACAGAAGACGCTCAAACTGAGAATCAAACCGGCAACGTCTAACTGTGAGGCGACAACGCTACCGCAGCACCACCACCGCAGTCGTATGCAGTTAATATTGCAGCCACTTTGAGCACACATATAACACATTAAGGCATGAAACACAGACTTGTTTTGACATTTACAGCACTGAGCAGATTTATCAGAGTATGTTTTATGCAATCAATCAGGTATATGGAATAGAACAGAATAATTATGTACCGTGAAGATTTTTTTACAACCAAGTCCTCCAGTTCGAGTGGAAACAGTCATGGGATAAAATGTTTTCACAATAAGGACTATATGGCAACATTCCAGAGATGTGTAGTTTGCTCATGTAAGTAAGTTCAACAGTTTTTCAATGGCAAACTCTTAAACAATTTAAAAATATATATCTGACAGGAACTAGCGATAGATAGGCATGCCTATCTTTTGAACACAATGTGCTTAAATTCTAATATTCAAATTCTGAGAAATTACTGGATAAGTTAAACCTTTGTAACAGGAAAATGACATATTTTATACATAAATAACAAATCCTGTGTGTTTAAATGAAATTTGGAAATTATCGCACATAATAGAAATAAATATCTCCTGTCATCTAGTCATCTCTATAACAAGTGTCTTTAGATCACCACAATGTAACAATATAACTGTTTGGAGGGAGTAACAAATTTGGTATCATTGAATCTTTCACACCTATATCAGCTAATTGTGTTTTTCCATATGATGTCCATGGCTAATTATAGCATCACATCATATAGCTCACTTTACTTAACCAACTGACTTACCAGTCAATAATATTTAATGTGAAACAGCAGGATTTGAGAAACAAAATGACAGTAAGTTCATCTAGAATATACTACAATGGAAATATTAACTAATGTTTTTTTTACACAATATGCATATTTACATACAATAATTCCAAATATGTATTAATATTCACATAACTGAGTGAATTAGAAACAATTGCATGGCACAAGCAGAAAACTTAAATGACACTGAAGTAAACTGCCCACGATATTTGTACTGTAATTTGTACAGAATTAGAGATACCGGGTTTGGTATTCAGAAAGAAACAGCACGGTATGTTAAGTGAAATAGTGTGGTGAGCAGCAACATAGGCAGGAGGAGGAGACTGGGAGATACAGGTAGTATGACCATGTTAGTACAAAAATAGTGCAGCATAAATGATATGTAAAAGACTACATAATGACATACAAATGAATGGTGGTATGGCAATAACAAGCATCATGTACGCAAACGATGAAATCAACCATAGTGATGATATTCAGGAACATATACAATTCCATAATGAACTGCGGCACTCAGCGTGTCTGAACCCTATCATTTCTAAGAGAACAGGTATATCACTCACACCAAGATGTCACAAGTAGCATCTGCTGATCAGCCTGTATTAATGGCTGCCTTTGAAGCCAGTGTCCACAGTTCGGCACATCATTGCCATGCATCTTACAGAAGAGTCTGTTAGTTGCTGATACATCATCACCTCTGTTACTGGGACAATATTCAGCTGCTATCATCTGGACAGGGACACCATACAGGAGCTAGTAGTAGCAAGTAGACATATACTGTCTTCAGATGGAATCAAGGGGAATGAGTGGACCACCTATTCCAGTGGCCACAAAGGTTTGCGCAGCATTAATCATCCCTTATATGGGACCCTTTCAGCATTCCACAAAGAACATACTTTCACAGGCTTTGGCCTGTGAATCCGATACCATTTCCTTGATGTGAAGCAGATGTATGTGGAGGAACATATGTGATTTCCTCTGACTGCAGAAGAAAAAGCCACCACTATGCAGATATCCTGCTACATAGCCCATTTTCCGGAAATCCTTGTGGGCTTTGAATGCACCCACTTGGCTATCAAGGTCTCAGCTGTTTCACAGGGTATCTGGTATATTAACCAGATGGCCATCCACTCCATCAAATGCCAGGTAGTCTGCAGTGAACCGGGTATTATATAAAGAATATGAGCTATACAGGCAGTTCTTATGAATGTTCTTCATTTTGATCACTGCTGCAGTATCCTTAGCTATATGTCTTATATCTTGCCAAGGATTTAGCATCTGGTCAGCTTGCAAAGCTTCAGAACACCTTCCATGTGCCCAAACTGTCAGGAAGCTTTAGCTGAGCTGACTAAAAGACAAGTCTGGGCACAAAGCCTTTCAGAGCTTTAATGCTGATGAAGAACATGCTCCTCTGAGGCTTTTGAAGATCAACAGTTGGCTTGTGTTTTCCTTAGTTGGCAGATAAGCTCCTTTTGGGGAATAAAACTTCCATTTTCTTATATTTTACTGATGTTTTATTATTTTCCTCTTTAGGAAAGTTATTTTAAACCTAAGAGGGCTGTGTTTTAATGGCTTGCCTTGAGACTGTAACATACTTTTAAATGGAGCACTCATTGTTTCTGTCAGTTTAAAATTTGTGGTATCTAACCAATAAAATATTTTCTGGGGAGAAATTACATTTATTTTAATGTTGTGGGGCTGACATAGTGTTTAAAAGTGCTTTTTACTGTGTTTGTTTCTGTTAAAAACGTAGCTTTTATGGGCTGGTATTTTACTGGCATTGTTGCTTGTTTTGCCAAGGATAGAGGCACAATTTTTGGCTTGATCATGCAACAGACTGTCACACCTACAGTCAGTCCTTCTTCAGTCACAAAAAGAAAAAGTTAAGCTAACAGCTTTTTTCACCACAGCAGGCTGCGAATTTCTTCTCACTCACAGGTGAGTGACTCTGCTGTTGCCATTTGTTGTACATCAAATCTCTCATTTCTTACCCCAGATCTCTCTGGTGTACCAACTTCAGCCACTATAGACTGGAGGTTAGCCACATCATCTGCAGCTGTTGTGATCCCCTCAGTGGATAAGGGAAAACCACTCTTGCTGGTCCTGGGACAGAGGACAGGGAAGGTTTTCCTATTGTGTCTGAATGCTGTGCTCATCTTCTGGGGAAGCAGTGGTTACCATCAATAACATAGTTGGTTCCATTTTTCTTGTCAAAAAGAAACAGAAAACCAAGCAAATTTCTTTGGATAGGAGTAGTTTACTGGGACTGGCTTGAGGTTTGATTCAGACTATTGATCCTTCTTGTAGTGTAGTTTCCAGTAAAAGAAAGAGGGATGTCTCCCTTCCTGAAGTGACTCAATATTCTGAATCTGAACATGAAGATGCAGGAATGGAATCAAGGTTTTGTCCTCAGATTTCTGATTCAGACTCAAAGGAGAGCTCTCTTTCTAATCCTCCTTCTCTAAGACTATTGCTACAATGTGCTAGTGTTTTTTAGTGGGAGAACACTGAGGCTTTTCAGTCTCTCAAGAAATACTTTAGTTGTTTCAGAAGGATTTTTCAGAACCTACATTCATTCCTCCTTTCCTCTCTGGTTTAGAGAATATGCATCTTACTGTCTGCAATGTTCCTGATCATCAGGCAGGTGTCCCTAAAAAGGCAGATATGATGTATAAAGATCCTCAGTCTTTTAAATATTTATACACTATTCCCAAACTTGACCAGCAGCTATAGCCATAGTTAGCAATCCCACTGCTATTATGCACTTAGTTCATTCCAATCCTAATCTTTCTAGTAAAGATATAAAAATTATTGATGGGTAAGGAAAAAAATATATATTTCTGCAACTCTGAATTTCAGAATTTTAAGTTGTCAGGCTCATATGTTAAAGTTTATTCTGACATTTTGTGAAAGTATCAGGAATAAAACTATAAAAACTACTACCACTATAAAAGGCTCACTTACTGTGTACAAAGTAAAAATTCCAGCAACAAACGAATAGGAAGACACAGAGACAGCTGATATATCCAGTTCAAAACTTTTACTGCAGTGCACTTCAGTAAAAGTTTTGAACTGGATATATCAGCTGTCTCTGTGTCTTCCTATTTGTTTGTTGCTGGAAAGTATCAGGGATGTTTTTTCTACAATTTCATCTTGTGCAGTAACATCTGCTTTAAAAAGCTCTGTTTCTTCTATTTCCCAGCTCACTCTGTTGATACTTCTTTCAGGGTTCTATGGCAAGTTATATGGTTTTAAGATTCGCTTGGCTGCATTCTCAGAACCTTCTGGATGCTGTTAAAATTGAGATTTTTGCATTCTTCATTGGATAGGGAATTAGAGTTTGGCCCATCTACCAGATAGGTGATCAAAAGGTGTAATGAAAGGATCAAGGTGATCCAGGGATTCTGTAGTTTTTTCAGCCCTCTTTTTCCAAATTGTCCAAGGGATTGTGCTTCTCCTCATCCAATTTTGACAAAAAACAAACAAAAAAAAAAAACAGCATAAACAGTCTTAACAGAATTCAGATAAAGAGATGGTTAAGAAATGGCAAGGAGGTTCCAAAATGTCACCTCAAACCTCCAAAACAAAGGATATTCCAACAAGTCTGAATGGCTATTCAAGAGACCATGTGACCCCCCTCCCACCCTAGTCCTCCTTCTGTTCCAGAAAGTCTGAATCTCCAGTTTTTTCTTTGGCAACAGATTGAGTCAGACAAATGTGTTCTGAAAATCATTTGTCAGAGTTACAGATGGCAGTGGGAGGAAATTCCTCCTTTCCAGGGGTCATTCCTCATCCTGCAGATCAGACTGCTTTGTTTCTATCTGTTATTCATCACATGCAATCCCGAGGAGTGGTAGGACTAATTCCTCCTTCCCATTTGGGGAAATGGTTTTATTCAAGGATGTTCCTAGTCCCAAAGAAAGAAAATGCTTGGAGACCAGTTCTGGATCTTTCTTTCCTAAACCTGAGTGTGGTAGTGCCAAAATTTAAAATCATGTCACTTCATAACCTGTTGCCTCTTCTTCCTAATTCAAGTTTCCTCATAACACTAGAATTAAACTATGCTTATCTTAACATTCCTATTCATCCATACTTCAGGCGTTTCTTAGGGTTTTGTGTGTCTGTATCACATGATCAGTTCTCTGCCTTACCCTCTGAACTATCCACTGCACCAAGAGTGTTCACAAAGAGTTTAGCTCTAGTTACAGCTTGTTGCAGGCTAGAGGGTATCCACATTTTTCTGTATTTAGATAACTTACTTACCTTTGCACCATCTTTTTCTAAATGTCAGAAATCTCTCTCTCTTGGGTGAGAGATCACTTGCACAAGCTGGGATTGCAAGAGAGCATTCAAAAGTCTTTCGTTACTTCCTCACACACAGTTGTGTCCTGAGATGTCAAATAGACACCCCAGTTCAAAGAACGTTCTCCCTACCTGCTTCAAAGCAGTCAGTCACCACAGATGTTTCAGACTTTGCTTAGGGAGCAATTTCAGGAGAAATAAAAGTGCAGGGGGTAGGGGACACCAAGAACAGAGACAAACACATAAATATGAATGAGATGCTTGCCCTGATCAAGGCACTCAACTCTCTGAATCATCTTTAATCCCTGGGACCTCTTCAAGTGGTTCCAGGCAATACCACAGTGATGTGTACATCAACAAGCAAGGAGGAAGCAGGTCATGCTCCCTCTGCAGATTAGACATGCTAGCTTGAGGTATAACTTTATAGCACAATCTCACTGTGCAGGCATCCTACATTGTGTCAGAGCACAATTGTGTAGTAGATAAAATGATCAGGACCAGGGCATACAGTCATGAATGGAAACTAGAGTGAGGCGTCTTCCAAGAGTTGATCCATCTGTGGAGAGTTCCTCAAGTAGACCCTATGCATCCTCTCTGAACAATCAACTGTCAAAATTCTGTTCCAGGACTCCATGCAAAAAGGCTTGGAAGACAGATGCATTTTCTTTTCTTTGGACAGGAATGTTCCTGTATGCCTTTCCACCCTTTCCACTAATATCCAGGGTACATCTGACAATTCAGAAGAATCCCCCAAGATCATTGTGGTGACTCCTTTCTAGCCCAAGGAACTGTGATTCTCTCCTCTTTGGAAGTGGCATTTGCCAATTACCACAAACTTCCTCACAGAATGGATTTAGCCACACAAAAATAGAAGTGTTTGATATACCCCAACATCAATCATCTTCAGTTGACGGTCTGGATGAAAGGGTCTTTATCCTTTAAGCACCTGTTTTCTCAGGATATGATGCAGGTACTAATGTAGACAAGAAAGCCATATATTATCAAATGGAAAAGGTTTTCTAGTTGGTGCTAAATATATAACCAACACATATTCAGGGCTATATGTTCTCTCATTTTACAATATTTGTGAGAGTTACTATCCTGTGACCTTTTTTATTCCTCTGTCAAGGTTCATTTTTTGGCCATTTCAGCATTTCTGCTCATGGATCCTCCTCTTTCAAGGCAGATGAATGCCAAAATGTTTTAGAAAGGTATTTTGCATATGAAGCCTCCAAATAAACCAGTGGCCCCTCCTTGGGATCTTAATTTTGTGTTAGATTAACTAACTCTTGCATTTGAACAAGTTGATCTGTCTGATTTGTGTTTTTTAACATGGAAAACTGTTTTATTGATTGCTCTGACCTCTGCAAGAAGGGTTTCTGAGTTTCAAGCTCTTGTGGTGTCAGCCCTATTTGATTTTCCACAAGGACATGGATTTTTTTGAAAACTAATCCTTCTTTTATGCCTAAAGTAGAGTCTAACTTTACTTTAATTCAGACTATCCATCTCCACATTTTAATTCTTGAAGTTAAAAATGAAGGAGAAAGGATACTCTGCCCACAGACAATTCAGGTACTATCTTGACAGAACAAAATCTTTCATATTGTTAGAGCACTTGTTTATTTCTTGTGAAGGTAAGAAGGGACAACTAGTGTCAAAACAGACTATTTCCAAATGGTTATCCAAGGCTATTAACTTTTGTTATACTCACCATGACAAATCTATTCCAGATAGGGATAACACCCACTCTACAAGAACCTTGGCTTCTTTGATGTTTTTTTGGAAAGGATCGGATTCTAGAAGTATTCTAGAAGCTGCTACTTGGTCCTCCATGCATACTTTTGCAAATCACTATAAGCTGGATTCCTATCATTCTTTTCTAGGACCACTCCCCAGGGGATCCTTCACCCTTCTCTTTCTGCCTCCCAAATATAATTAGCTATGGTAATCTACCTATATAAAAATGACAATACAGTTTAAGCGGCAGTGCTTTTCATCCCCTTCTCAGTGTCTGTTAGAAATATTTATTAACCCATGCAACCGGTCAGATTTTCTGTCACCTGACTACATTTACTGACTAAAATGTTGCCACATTTACTAATTCCACATTGAAAGCAACATAAAAAATACTTGGAAGTTTGCCTTCAGCCATTCTTGGTTTAGTTTACATGTCAAAATAGCAAACAAAACCAGGAATGGCTGAAGGCAGACTTCCAAGTACTTTATATGTCATTTCCGTTATGGAATTAGTAAATGCAATGCAGTTTTAGTCAGTAAATGTACAGTAGTCAGGGAGCTGAGTTAGAAAAACTGACTTGTTGAACAGATTAATAAATATTTCTGACAGACGCTAAGCAGGGGGACAAAAAGCACAATGGCTTAAATTATATTCTCGCTCTATTATGGAAATAAACAGCTTTTAAGTCAACAATTGGCTTTAGTGGTTCCCACTCCATCTCCTCACACTGGTACATGATTGGATTGTTGTTGAGTTTTGGTTTGTGTATTAATGCTCATTATTTGCTATTGCAATCTACCCATACAGCTAAGACTACTGGAGCAGCAATCAGTATGAAGAACATAGTATAATTGTGTAATCTGAACTTAGCATAACAGTAGATGTTTAAATGATCACTGCTGCAGTAACCTCTCCCTCCCTCCCTCCATCCCCCTGTTTTTGGTGTATTTTATATGCCAGGGTATGGGCATCCATAGTTTTTTTTTATTCCTATCCTTGTCTTTTAGTCAACTTAGCTCAAGCCACTTGACAGTTTGGGTATGTGAAAGGTATCCTGAATCTTTGGAAGATGACCAGCTGTTATATACGTGCCACAATATAACCCATATAGCTAAGGCTACTGCAGCAATGATCATATGAACATCTACTGTTATGGCAAATTCAACTTACACAACTGTACTTTCCTGCATTTGTCATACATGCAATCTATACTAGCATTTCATGTAGGAGGACTATCCATAAGATCATCTAGTTGTTAAGCATGCAAACTGCCAACCAGGGAGGCCAGGAAAGTCCAGTCTCATGAGCATAAGTGGCAGCCCACTCATAGTGGCATTTGTTGTTGTTTGCTACAAGTGATACCAGATATGCCTTGAAGTAATGGATGATGACCTCATCCACCATCCACAGTCTGTGGCAGAGATGGTGTACAACACTGCACTGCACTGCTGTAGACATAGAACATCACTGAATGTGGTTTGAGAATGTTGAAGGACTGCTTTGCCTACTGAGATACATCTAATGGTGCACTATAAATATGTTCTACCTCAATGCAGCAAGATATTTGTGGTGTGCACCATGCAACATGACATGGTGCATTGAAAACTGCTATAGCAAGGGGAGTCCATAGCACTAGCTGTCAGAACTAATTGAGCATCAGAGGAATAGCTGCATAAGGAATTTTTAGAAGAACCAGTTATAATGAACCCTCATGCAAGGCAGGTACTATATGCCAAAACATATCTAAGAGATATCCGCTCCTAAAGTATGGGCTATAACAAGACAAACACAGAACAAAACTAATGCATGTATTTACACATCCATGCTGTGCAACAGACTTTACCATACTTGCATTAGCCAGGAGGGGGGGGCAGAGCACAGTCATTATTATTTAAACAGCTGGAGGTGAAGCTTGACATGGGACAGCAGTGCTAGTATAGGTGTAAGGGTCATGGGTGGTGTCCAAGATAAACACATACAACAAGAAACACACAGACACACACACACACATACACACACACACACACACACACACACACACACACACACACACACACACACACACACACACACACACACACAAACACACACACACACACACACACACACACACAGCTAGGGGATTGTGTAGTATAAGGAAATGTACTCCAGTGATTGGGGGGGCTTCCAGGAGTTAAATGCTGGCTAGGTAAACCTTGTGGCGCTGCAGTTTCAGAAATGGGTTGGCATGTCCACTTCAGCTTACTTACTCTAGCTGTGATGCAAAATGTCCCATGTTCCATAGAATTGCTGAAGACATTCACACAGACTATACCACATACTAAGCAGCTGTAACATTGTCTAATTAGAGGCCATCAGGTCTAGCATTAATTGTTAAAAGTAATTAGTTGGCTAACACTTCCCTGTCTCAGTTTCCCCACTGTAGTGTGATCTCAGAGTTGGTATATGTAGTTAGGGGATGTGTGGGGGTTGTCAGTGGTGAAGCCCCCTACATGGGTGGGTTTGAAATACTGCCAGGTATTGGTCGATTAGTTACTTTCCCCATCTTACAGGATCGATGAAGTGCACTTTCGATGGATGGAGTTTCGATACTTTGCATTCACTGATGTGCCGTTCAATGGTTATTCCTTTCAATGATTAACCATAGACTCAAGCTCATCTGTGCCTAGGTCAGAGACCTACACATCTGTTGATTGATGCCAAGGATAACACCAAGGTCATGGAATGTTCTGGTGCCAACTAGCTGCCAGCAGGCATGTGCCAACTTATTACACAGGATCTTCTCCCTGTGAACCTGTTAAATAATTTACTATGTTACAGGCAAAATATATGGATTACTACTCAGACCTTCTTTGTCAGTGAGAAGAAGAGGAATAGGAAGGTGGGCCTCAGTATTGCAGTAAGTATTTTTTTTTCTGTGCCATTGCACCCTAGGCCTGGCACCTGGACCTATACATGCCTTCACCTGAAGTGGAGATGTGATTATTAATGTTTTTTTTTTTCTATTTTCAGTGGTACAGGAGATTGAGGGTAACAAAAGATGTAGGCCAGTATCTCCAGATGTTAGCTGAACTTCATTACTGGCATTATTGTATAACTACATTTAATCAGTTACCACACCACTGAATAGGGGTATTTTTCTTTTTTTTCTTTTATTTTGTTTACATTTTCTTTTTGAAGAATAGTATAGCAACTTATTAGCTTTATAGAGTGTGTTACTGTAATTCACTTGTATACCACAGCATTAAGCAGCTGCTTTTTTTTATTTGTTTGTTTTGTTGTGTTTTGTTTTTTAATAGTTTTTTTTTTAGTAATTTGTTAAACAGATATGCCCACTGGACACAAGAGTCCCTTTTCAGGGGAGACCTGGAAGCACTGTATCACAGCTCTCAACTTCTTAGCTCAAGAAATCTGGACAAAGCCTTAAATAATGGAGGCAAAGGCCCATGAATAGGGTCAGATTATAAATGTTACTCTTATAAACGTATAAAGCTCCTAGAATAACAGTATTTGTGTTAATGCATTGTTTGAAGGATATGAAGTCTGAAAGTTAAATACGTGTCGTTATTTCATGAATTCAATCATCTCTGACTTGCCAGAAAACCATACATTTTAATGATATGTACACACAGGTACATGTTTTTCTCACATACACTCAGCAAAGGTTGGAAGCAAGTATCTGAGAAAGAAATAGTTGAAGATTTCATCTGAAAAAGGAAAACACATATATTAAAGTTGGTTATCATACATTGTGTAGTGTTAACTTAAAATCTTTCCAGTAGGTGAGTGATACACAGAATTTTAAACAGAGAGTCAGAGTTTTATTCCTGTAATGAGGTTCTCATTTATGAATTATGTTTGAGTGGGGGTTAGTCAGGGTTTGTACAGGGACAAAGCCACTGCATTTTTATGTATTTCCTAAGGTATTTTTTGAATTGGAATAAGGAGGGGTCAGTGGTGAGTTCAGCAGGAAGTAGGTTCCAGTTTTTACCAGCAGAGTTGGAGAATAATGATTCACCAGCTGAATTGTTGGCTTTAACAGTGCACTAGCAATTTTTTGGAAGAGCAAAGGGATTTTAGGTTACTGTAGGGGCTAATAATATTTTTCAGTATGGGTGTACTGTCTGGTTGGTAGAGGATTTTGTGAACAATTATTAGTTGGTTATATTGCAGTTAATAGGGTAGTTCAAGCCAGTCTAACGATTGAAGGTTAAGGCAGTGATGGGTTATATAAGCTGATCCTGTGGCAAATCTGGCAATGTTATTGTAGCACCTAGTTAATTTATTTAGGTTTGATTTGTTTAGGTTTACGAAGATGGGTAAGGCATAAAGAAGGGTCGATAGCAGATGTGTATGGGCAATAACAGTTCTAGCAGATGGGGTTAGGAATGGTTTAATCCTGTATAAAGAGCCTATTTTTTATCAACTGTTTTAATAGTTTTGTCTATGTGAGCATCAAACTTGAGGTTATTGTCGATGATCACTCCCAGTAGTTTAGTACTAGGTCCTGGGGAAATTATGGTACCATTGTTAGATATTATGATGAGAGGTGGTGAGGAGACCTTGCAAGTGGGGGAGAAGAGTAATAGTTTGGTTTTATTTGGGTTTAATAGTAGTTGGCAACCAGTGGGACAGTTCTCTACTTTGTTGAAAGTGAATTGGGACAAGGATTGTAAATCTGTGGGGGAGGTGGCAGAGCAGATTAGGGTTTAGCCATCTGCATACTGAATACAAGTTGCATCAGGGATGACTTTGTACAGGTCATTTATGAATATGGAGAATAGGAGGGGACCTAATATAGATCCCTGTGGGACTCCAAGGGTGACTGGTAAAAGGGACAATAAGTTAATCTTCCATAGTACAGCTTGTTGTCTGTCACTTAGGTAAGAATGAAATCAGGTAATTGCTAGGTTATCTATGGAGAGTGATTTGAATGTGTTTAAGAGTAGCTGGTGATTTTCCATATGAAATGCCTTGGATAGGTCAAGTAAGAGGGCTGAGGAGAGCTTGTTGTCATTACAGTTTTGATTTATTGTATGGGAGAAGGAGAGAAGGGCTGAAGTTGTACTATGAGAAGGTCTAAATCCATGCTGGGAGGGAGCTAGGAGAGTGTTTTGATTCAGATAGGCAAGAGATTGCTTGTGGATACATTTTTCTATTATTTTAGCCAAGGGAGACAGAATGGCTATAGGCCTATAATTTGAAAGTTCAGTGGAATCTCCCCCTTTATGAAGAGGAACAATGTGGGAGATTTTCCAGATGTGGGGGATATAGGCTTCGTGGATAGTTCTATTGATTAAAATTGATATGGGGTATGCTATTTCACTAGTGCCTTTTTGGAGATATTCTGCAGGTAGTAGGTCTGCTGAAAGGGTGGTGGGTTTCATTTTTTTAAGTAGGGACTTAATAAAAGATGTTGGTACTGAATCAAGCTTAAAGGGGATCTTATTATCAGGTGTGGGGTTGGTGGTACTTGGGGTATAGGGAGATAGCTTACTGGCTAGGGATTGCACAGTTTCTGTAAAGAAAGTGTTAAAGGTGTTAGCAACAATTTTAGGAGGTTGTTGGAGGGTAGTTAAGGGGGTTGGAGTAGATGATTGGCCTGTGTGGAGAAGTTTGTTTATGCCTGACCAGAATTTATGTGGTTGATTTTTGTGCTTTTGTTGCAGATTACCGCAGTAATTCTTTTTGACTAGCATAATAGACTTCTTTGCATCATTTCTCAGCTGTTTATATATAAGGTGGTCTTTTGGGGACTTAGTGGTTCTCCAGGAGGTCCACTCTTTGTTTATGCTAATAATTTTTGGTCTTGTATCATTAGACAGCCATGGTGCTACTTTGTTATTGGTTCTGATAGTGCATGGGGAAGCATGGTTATCCAGGATAGCACGAAATGTAGAGTTAAAGTATGAGACCGCTTCATCTAGTGGAAGTAGCCATAGGTTGGACCAGTCACATGTGTTAAGTTCATTCTGAAATTTAGTTTGAATAAAGTTCTTACAACTTCTAATGGTTTTAAAGGAAGATTGTTGAGGGATGTCATTTCTTTACCTGATTATATAGGTCAGGGAGTGATCACTAAAGTCCTCACGTAGGGTGCCTGTTTTATATATCTGGGGTAGGTTGTTTATTAATATCCAGTCTAGGATACATTCTTTTTTGTTAGGCTTATTGATTCTGGTTGGGGAAGATATCATCTGGGAGAAGCCATGCAAATTTATATGGGTGGAGGGGAAGTCTGGAGAGCAAGTATTCCAGTCGATATTAACATCCCCAAGAATAATAGTTTCCTGAGGTCAGTTAGTGGAGAGACTTTTGAAAAGAATGATATGCCCATATCCATATATAATGGAAGAGGAATTTTTTTTTTTTTTTTTTGTTTCAAAAACTTTAAAATACTGAGATGATTAAAGAAGACAACTAAATGTCAACAAAAACTCAACATAGTCAATGATTTTTTTAAGACTTGCAAGTAGTGATTTCATCACAAATACACAAAGCAGAGAAATGAAAGCCCCTTTAAACTGTTCATACAAGCTTATGCTGCTTATAGAAACCGTTTTCCATTTCTTTCTTTTTATTAACCACTGACTACATCAGCAAAATAAATCACTAACTATCTTCAGCAAAAGAGCGATGGCTTTTAGCAGTAACAATTCACGTAGAAGTGTTAAAAAAAGTGATCCCTCTTACTACAAAGGTAGCTACTCTGTTTGCATTGTAGCTTACATACCCAGGAAACACAAACATCTACACAGCTGCACTCCCTCCTACAACATGCTGCTTGAACCAAAACGTTTTGATAAGCTACTTCAGCCTACATAAACAAATCAGCTGAGGAACAGCAGAGATCAGCAACAATCAGCCCTACCTATGTTCATAAATCTTTATCTTGTTTTCTCTAACTGACAAGTAAAACCTATCTAGAGCTCTGATAAAGAAGACCTAAATATTGACTGGAAAATCACCAGCAAGGAATTTAACAGGAAACAACTTAACCCACCTTATTAGAAAAGGTACAAGATCCACTTCTATGACAAATAAAAGAACAATCCTGGATGCAGTTATCACAAACATATCTAATAAATTACTAGTCATACAAATTGCCCCTCCAGCAATGAGTAACTGTTGCATAGATTTTACTGGCTCCCTATTGAAATGTCGGCACTCAAAATGCCGAGTGCTGACATGCTGAAAAAAAGACCAAAAACACAGGAGAAAAGTGAATCCCAAAGATCACTCTTTTCCTTAAAAATTTTTGCAGGGGGAGACAAGCATCCCCTGCACACCCCCACACCCCCAAACTTATACATACCAACACAGAGATCTGAGAAATAGCTCCTCAAATTGGTATATAGAAGTCTGATCTTTTGGCCATTCATTCTCCATGTTTTAGGACTCGCTGTAGTGGGCCCAGACATTTCAAACAGTTAGCGTTTTTACTATCTGCATATTTACAATGAGAAAACTACCACCCAGTCTCACACCATTCCTGACGTCAGTGACTCACTATGGGAAATAGTGCTACATTTTATAAACAGGAAGCAGGAATGCAACTATCAAAGTCCAACAGCAGCACTTTCTACCTTCTAGAATATATTAATGCTATTACAAGATAAGCAATGTCCTCTACAAAAACTGTAAGTTTCCAGTGAAAAACAAAACAACATTGTTAATAAGTGATCTAAAATCACATGCACACCGAAACCAAAGAAAAGGTATGGCTAGACTGGAAAAGGAACATCAATTATTAACTGCATTATGTACTAATCGACAGAGGCAGCTCCTAAATGCTTTGGATGGGTCCCCTTAAATTATCTGTGGTGATCCCAGTTATTTTCATTAGGGATAATATGCAATTATTGACCTTGGAATGAGTAAGACCAATGTCTAACCAAATGGGATAGGTTAATTTGAGCACAAAAAGAGAAACTGCCTAGGCTTGAAATGGCCTGCAATGACAGCTAGTGTAGTATTTACCTAGGAGCCTATGAACCTAGGTAGTAGAACAGAATATGTAGGTAACTCCTAGCCTTGCAGTCCAGGGGACTATTGAAGAGCTTAACCCAAATTCACAGTTGTCCCCAAGCTTTGCTTGGTTAAGTGACTTGCTGAAGGTCCTACAGTAGGCAAATGAGGGCTGATGGTACTGCGGTGGTGGTGCTGCAGTAGCGTTGTCACCTCACAGTAAGACGTTGTCCCATTCAATTCAGCTAGGGCATCTTCTGTGTGGAGGCATACGTGAATGGGGCGTGCCTTCGTTGAAGGTTGTGCATCAGGGCTGGTAACCCGGTATGTAAAAATCCACTACCAAACATTAGCGGACCAGAGTTCCGCTGTGGCGACCCCTAACCGGGAAAAGCCGAAAGACACAAACAAAGTAGCCTTAATTGTCTATGC
>NC_056725.1:1577645627-1577700627 GCF_019279795.1 Protopterus annectens
ACATTTTGTTCTGCC
Source organism: Protopterus annectens (assembly GCF_019279795.1). Taxonomy (NCBI): domain Eukaryota; kingdom Metazoa; phylum Chordata; order Ceratodontiformes; family Protopteridae; genus Protopterus; species Protopterus annectens. The sequence continues at coordinate 1,577,645,643 of NC_056725.1, forward strand.
AACTTTTATTTATTTACTTTTGTATGTATGCATTTATGCATCATCCAAGTTTACGGGACAGAGACTGATTTTTTTCTCTTTTTAAATTCCAGATGAAAACTAAACTCATAAGTTCTAACAAGCTCCTGTGTTCTATATCAAGGATCACTGAGAAGCATAGTTTCTTTGAGGATAAATGCAGATTTACATTCAACAGCACATGAAACAAGATACCATTTTTATGAGTGCAGGTTTATGGTTTTTGTGTTAGATGGAAGCTTTTTCTAAAGCTTAGGAACCAACTTTTAGGTCAGCATTGTATTTAGTGCTTGCATGCCTCAGTAATCGTGAAACTCCAAATTTCAGTCACAGACAAAACTCTTTGGTTCTTATTATGTATGATATTAAATGCATAAAGTCATTTCTCCATAATAACACCATGACTGACTTTATATAAAGGTTTGCAGTCTGACTAATATCTCAGTCTTTAAGGGATGTTAACCATTTTATGGATTTTTCTCTCACCATCTTCTAAGATATGCATCTAAGTTTAATAGTGAAAACAGAATATTGCGCTATATTTAGTTATTAAAAAGAAAAGGGGTTTATAAAAGCAGCATAAACCTGCTTTGCACCTAGTAAATGTTCTGCATAATATATGTAGCTTGTTTGCTCTATTCTAGCTATTTTTAGCATATGATTTGAAGCCTCGAGCACTGGCTTTTAACACCTGTGTCCTTTACCTCTACAATGATAGCCAGATTCTGTATATTAAGTAATATAAAGTGGACTAGCAGATTGTTACCAAAAGGCATGACAGAGCATTTCCTAATAATGAACTCTTAGCTTTTTTAATAGTCCACTCACTAAACAGTAAAAGTATGGACTTCTTGGGACCTTAACTAATATAAACCATGGCTCCCTTTGTTAAAATTGAACCATACAAAATCATACAACCAGCCATCACACAGAGTCCATCAGAAGTCCTAATTGGTGACTTTGAACTATATCAGAAAAAAAAAACATTGTGAGCCTTGAAAACCTGAAAGCCTTAACCTTGGGTAGGAGACTCTACTTTGTTAGCAAGTACCTACCTTATTGTAAAAACATCAGCAAAAATTGCAAGTAGGCCTGACTACATCTCATGCCCCCCTCTCCTCCGCATTAACCCCTATAGTAAAACACACATGGGGAGAAAAGTGGCTGAACATAGACTTAGACTTAGTCTCAGTTAAATAAATAATTAAATATATATCAAAATGTCAAGCTGTATTATGGGTAATACATTCTTAAAAATGTTTGCTATCTAGAGCAAGTCTCAAACCACTGACTTTATGCTTTGCAGGTAATGTAGAAAAACAATATGCTCACTGGCAGCTGCTGGGACACCCCCAATGTTATATACTTTAGTTTTTTGTACTCATGCTGTAGGGTACAGTATTATATATTGAATTTTATTTCTCAACCCCTGCCCCCTATATTGTACAGAGAGATTGTAACGCAGGGAGATGAGTTGATTATGTCATACAGAAAACAACAAAACACATCTGATCTGTGCACTTTGAATTGCTATTTCTGAGTAAGTTCAGTCTTCTGATTCATAAGTGTCACTGCATATTTTTAAGTGTGCAATTTAAAAGGAATACTCCTGTGAAGGAAGTTTATTTCTTGTTTATGATTAACTTTTGCTATTTAAAATGTATGAAAATATTCATTTGCAAAGGAATGCTTTATCAACTTGTTAGAAATTGATTTTGCCTCAAGGACGTATATCTCCATATTACCCCATGTTTCACTCCCATTCGGTTATGTTAATCAGCCTGTTTTTTCTAAACTCTAGGTTTCTTCTTTATAGCACATATGACAGTGATATTTTTCAGAGATGTTTCTTAGATTGAAGCAATCATGCTCTTCTCCCAAGAGGACATAAAATAATTATGAGAACACAGTGTACATGCAGTTTTAGGTGAAATAAATACAATACAGTTTTACAGAGCACCCCCCCCCCCACAAGTACCCCCCCACACACACACACACATCTCTATACAGGATGTTACAGAAGTGCAAAGCTTGCTTTTAATGTAATCAGCTCCAGTCGCACTGCACTTTGTGAATAAACAGAAAGCCTACCTGGCAGTGATCATCTGCTGAATAGTTTGATTTAAACTGCACAAGAATGATGGATCATAAAAGCACTTTACATCTGATTAATGTTCTGTCTTCACATATTACATTACTGCTTTTTTTATTTCTGCAAGTAACACTTCTTAATACCTCATGTGTTACACTGACAAAGCTGCTTTGGTTAAACTTCTATAATATACACATTTTCAAAATTCTTAGTCTTCTTTTTGCCAATAACAATCCCCCCTTACGTTCTGGTCTCTTTTCTTAATCAAACCCTTTCTAGCCTGTTTCATCTGGTCTGACCCGATATTTTCTTCTTTTCTAGATTGCACTTACATACCAAAGTTGATGTCATTAACCATTTTTCTTTTAAAATTTTGCTTGGATGTGATTAAATAAATAAATAACTGCTTACTGTTATGAAATTGTCATACAGGAAGCACCTGTTTTTTGAATTAGAACATGTTTAGTTATATCAGCTTTGTGGACAGCAGACAAAACTTATCTTCACATATTGAGCTTCATAGGGCTGATTTATGAGACATAAATATTTTTAATGAACATTTTCCAAGTTTCATCTACAAATAATCCATTACAGAATTATTCAATTTCAGAGACAAACAAATGAGCAAATGTGAGCAGTTAAATTAACAATTAAAAAAATATACATTTGTGTCAACACGTATACATAGACAGAAGTAATCATTTATAAAAGAGCACTCATTCAATCATATTTTTGTCTGTGTGGTTTTGTCTGTGGTTTAATTAACAGACAACCGACCGTTTAGAAGAACATGATAAGGAAGTCAAAGACTTTTCTTTTTAGAAGGTCATCATGCATGGTAAAAAATCAATGACTTCAGGTTCCTTGGTCAGTCAATCCATTAAACTGATTGAAGTCTGTCACTCAGCCAATTCCTGGCGCCACCTTTTCTGACGTGAAGTGCATTGCCTGCATATATTTATGTGAAAGGACAAGCAGGAATGGCAGCTTGCATTTTACATTACTAAATTAATTAAAGGTGTACTTTGCTTAATATTATGTCCCCACACCCCCTTGCTTGATTAGCAAGACAAATGTTGATAACGTTATGCTAAGTAGTTTTATACAAATTGTTATTATTTCTTTTGTCTTGTCAGATTTCTACAGATGACAGCAGCTCCCAAGTGTGACAGGCATTTGGAGACAGATGTGTATGTGAAGTGTGGGCAATGAAAGATGTGATTCATGCTGACATATACTTTGCTGGATATTGCATTCCATTTTTGCTAAGTTGAAAGATAACAATGAGAAGGACATTCAGTTTTCAGGATCACTGGCTACTAGGCCAGTGTGGAAAGTGCAAGAATGTTCAGAAAATATTTTCTAACCTAGAAACAAAAATTTGCAATGTTCTCATTTAATAGAAAATATATTTGCCTAATTTTTGTGTAACTGTGATTGTAGTGATGGCTTATCAATGATCATTTAGAAAAACACATTTTATCTTACTGTCTTATATTTCTGTATAAAATCATCACTTTCACCATTTGTTCTTAGATGGCCAGAAATATTGGCAGTACTGTCTACGTGCATGTAAATCTGTTTACTAAAGTATCCCTTTTGGGGTGGCCAGCTCTGTTATTATAACATGGTATTACATATTATTAACAGAGGTTCGCCTTTTTTATGGGATGCAAGTATTTTTCCACAAGACACTTGTTAGAATCAAAGAAATTTAGGAATAGTGTTACAGAAATTATACTTTTCCATTCAAAACAGCTAATGACAAGAGAAAGGGAAATGTTTTATTTTATTTCATATATACATATATATACATGTATGTATGTATATATATATATATATATATATATATATATATATATATATATATATATATGTATATATATATATATATGTATATATATATATATATATATATGTATATATATATATATATATATATATATATATATATATGGGTCTACTTCATTTGCCCTAACTTCCAATTGACTGACACCCATTTGACTGACCCCATTTGACTGAAATTTCATTTGACTGACACTTCATTTGACTGACAAGTATTATTGGCAGTCTCCAGAGCACTGTAAGGCAAGTAAATGGGATATGTCCCCTTCCCCACTGTAGTGCGACTCTGGAGTTAGAATATATAGTTAGGGGGTGTGGGGGTGGAGGTTCTGACTCCCTATACATTACACTGTAGAGAGCATTCAGAAAAGCTTACAGTGATGCATAAGCCTTATTCCTGAAGATTTCAGCATCATGGTAAGCCTTACTAATTCACAGAATGCTCTGCCAAAGCAAATGCGGGAGTTCAGTGGAGAAGCTAACGCTAACTAACCATATGCTCCTCCTGGAAATGTTTGCAGCTCACAATTTACTTGGCCAAGTAAAATTTTACTCTAAGAAGAAAAAAATTAACATTGCCAAAAGGTGTCAGACACCCATACACTTCCATGGGAGTACTCGTGGTGCATGTAGGTAAAGCTGAGTCATGTGGATGGGGTGGGAATTTGTGTATGTTTGTGGAACTGCATTTGTATGTCTGTGGGGACATAAATGAGATGAAATAAATGTGAGTGTGAGTGTGTGTGCATGTGCGTGTCTGTGTGTGTGTGTGTGTGTGTGTGTGTGTGTGTGTGTGTGTGTGTGTGTGTGTGTGTGTGTGTATATATATATATATATATATATATATATATATATATATATATATATATATATATATATATATATATATATATATATATATATATATATATATATATATATATATATATATATATATATATACACATATACACATGTGAATGTATGTGTGTAAGCCTGTGTGGTCGCACTATGGGAGTTACACAGTCTGTTTGCATGGTGTATGTGTGTGTGCGTGTGTGTGTGTGTGTGTGTGTGTGTGTGTGTGTGTGTGTGTGTGTGTTTGTTTGTAGGAGTGTGTCTTTGCTAATTAGTTGAATTGTCTGCTAGGGAGAACACTAGAACGATCAGGTCTAATAGTGCATTGTTCAAGTCAGAGATATGGTAATGAGCCACTAAAGATGTGCTTCTTTGTGTGACTTTAACATGTCCCTGAATCAGAATTTCTGTCTATCATACTAATAGACTGACATGCATTGGGAAATTAATGTTGGTAAAGATGAGTTCCCTGAATCCAAGGGTAGAGATTCAGACAAATTTCTATTTGTGATTTTCAGTTTGATCTTTTGTGTATTTGTTAAGAAATATTCACCGCTGTTTTACAAGATCTTGTCTTCACCTATTTTATACTGGCTTGTATGGATGGGGTCAAATACATTTATTGCCACCTAGAGGTGAGAAGGATAAGAATCCAATTAACGCTATAAATGAACCAACTATGTATGTGCATCTCAGTATTTATGTATTTATGTATTTATTTGTTTGTATTTGTTTAGAAGGAAAATCCAGATGAACAAATAAAACTTTTCAGCAGAGTACCACAAAGAAAACCTCCAGGAAATAAATATTGAAAATTCAAAAATTCAAAATACAAGTAAAAGAATACAGCAGTGAAAAATACAAGAATGGAACTGCATCAAAATATTACTGTATAATTTACAAAGAATAAAACACTGTATCAGTCCTGTCATACATGGATTTAACCCTTGAATAAACCAATGAACCTTACTTTGCTGATGGTTTACCCCAATAATTTATCTGTTTGATGGGATCTCCCAGATTAACGCAACTAAAAATATGCTTAATGCACATAATATGCAAACTGCTTTTACATATTTTCTGAAGTAAGGCAATTAATAAAAAGAGCTGTTCCTGGGATTCATTAATTTCTAAACTAAGTGTACACCGTTCTGAGTGAACAGACAACACAGTCATAACTCACACCTTCTTCCTTCTAATTTTAGTTTTCCTACTGATTTTCTTGCAGCCTTAAATATCGAGGATTTATAAATGTTACCATAAAGTTTAGGCTACATGTACACTTAAGGTGATCTTTCTGAGTAACTAGAAAGCACAACAGATTTGGTAGGGATGTTTCATGAATACAGACTGTGCACATGTAGACATTAATGAATTTCAGCAAAACAACCAGAGTCAGCACAGGATCCAAAAGCAGGTTTATTAACTTCACTCTCTAGCGCCTCGGCCACAGTAAGCCTTCAAGGAGTAAACTATCAGCACTAAAACATACTTTAAATAGTCACAAGAATCATTCAATTACATAATTAACCAATTAATCAATAAAATTAATGTGCACTTAAAAACTAAATAACATTCTTCCAACTACATTCTGTATTCAAACCTCTAGGTAATAGAGTGTCATATTTTAAAATAAAAACAGTTTCCTTCTTTAAAAGTAATCTACCTACAACTAACTCATCAGGTTCTGTTTTAGCTACCTGTTGTAAAATGGTAGCTTTTAAACTATCACTATTGCCATCATGAAATTCACAAAAATGTAGGACTAAAGGGCTCTCCATTTTTTTGTTTCTTATATCCCTCAAGTGTTCTAAGAGTCTAACCTTAAACATTCTCTTAGTTTGACCGATGTAGAATTTATTACAACCACACTTGAGGGCATAAATCACCCTATTAGTTCTACAATTATATAAGCCCTCTAAATTAAAATTTTTATTATTAATTTTATAAAAAGTTCTATGTATATATGGACAAGCTTGACATTTTCCACATGGAAACGTACCTAAACTAGTTAACTGAGTTGGTATTTTCACCATTGATTTAAAATACCTACTACGTACAACCAAATCTTTAATACTTTTACCTTTTGTATAAGAAAAAATTAATTTCTTAGTCTTTAAATTATTTAATTCATCAAAATTGTCTAAAAATTCCCAAAAATGTAATATATTTGATTTAATCATATTACTACAAATATTATACTTAGATACTACAAATAAATTATCTACAGAATTGATGTTTTTATTAGATATGAATATACCTCTACTTTTTTGTTTATTAAATCTATCATATCTTAGTTTCACAATTTTATTAATATCACTTTCCACTAACTTTCGATCATAATTTCTTCTCAAAAACATCTTCTTAGTTTCTTGAATTTCTTTAACAAATACCTCATCAGTATTACATAAACGAGAAATCCTTAAAAATTCCCCGTATGGTAGAGCATTAATAACATGAGACGGATGACAACTATCAGCTTTCAAAAAATCATGTGTCTCTCCAAATTTTCTATGTAAACTAGTTAGAATGGGCTGACCATCAATACCCTGTACATTTACATCTAAAAATTAACTGTGTGTCCACATTGTAACCCATCAAAACAAATATTAAATCTGTTATGTTGAATCTCTTGAACAAAATTATATACATAATTCTTCCCTCCTTCATATAAAAATATTAAGTCATCAATAAATCTGTAATACATTTTAACATATTTTTGTACAAATTCATTGCTGTAAATACATTCTCTTTCCACAAGACCCATGAAAATATTTGCATACATAGGTGCAAATGGAGCGCCCATTGCTGTTCCTTGTTTCTGTTGAAAAATCAAATTATCAAAATAAAAATAATTATTTTCTAAACAAAATTGTGTCAAATCAAGTACATAATGAGTTAATGGCTTATCTTCCATAGTTTTATACAACGCCTCTAAGCCAAATTTGTGTTGAATGTTGGTATAAAGGCTCTTAACATCTAACGTAACCCAAAACATATTTTTATTCCACGTTACTGACTTTATTTTATCCAAAAAGTCAAAAGAGTCTTTAATATAAGAAGGAAAGCCAACAACTTCTTTTAACAACACTTTATGTAACACTACACCTAGGTTATGCAAAAAATATTTCCTTGCAGACACAATTGGTCTGCCTGGTGGATTTTTAGAGTCTTTGTGTGCTTTTGGGAGGCAATAAAAATATGCTGGTCCCATGTCCTTTAAACTAAATTTCACTTTCACATCTTTATCCAACCAAAATCCTAAACGAAGGCCCTTGTGAATTAAACTAATATATTTAGCTTTAGCTTGTTCAATAGCATCCTGATGAACTATATTATAAACTGTTTTATCACTCAATAAATCCCAACACATTTTAAAATACTGAGTATTATGCATAATTATTATTTTATTGCCCTTGTCAGATGGCTTTATAACCAACTCTGTTTGTTGTGAAAATTGTTTCAATTCTAACCATTCTAGTTTAGATAAATTATATTCAACTAAATTCTTGTCAAAATGATTTAAATAATATTCCAATTCAAATTCTAACATTGCGTGTCGTTTCTTAATGCCATCATGACTGAACGGAGGCATAAAAGTGCTGTTCACATTAACGCCCGAGGTATCAATATACCTCTGTTCATGAGCTTCACTATCACACGAAACAAACGACTCATCTGTGTCTGAGTTAGAATAATCAGAGATTGAACTATTCACTATATCATTCTTAGGCATTAAAACATTAAAATAATACCACATATGAAGCTTCCTAATGAAGCTATACAACTCAATTTTACATTCATACAATTTCGGAAGCACTGTAGGTACAAATTTAAGACCACAGTTTAAAACAGACAGGAGACACTCAGAAATATTGCAACCAAATAAATTAACGACATTATTTGTTAACAAATTAAATTTAATACCATCTGGTTCTTTTATTGTCTCTCCAAGGGCGCTGTGGCCCATTTCTGTAGTATTCCTGTTCGCCAAAACCTCTTTTGCGTGATTGTCCGTTGCCAAAGTTCCGAAAATGATCTGGAAAAAACTGATGATTCGCTGGAGAGGGCAGACCAGGAAATTCATTGGCCTCTGCATCATTAATACATCTATCTGAAATCTGGTTGGGTGTATTCACGCTGGAAGTTCTAGCAAGTCTCTCTTTATTCTCTAGATTCTGATTGGTTGGTCGAACCAGCGGGCAGGTACGTTGATTGGTACGAAAAAGATACACATTGCCTCTATCAAAGTCTCTCAAGTCCCTCTGAAGTTTATGCATCTTTTGATCAATTATTTTCTTCTCCAAGATGTTAACTTTATCTTGAATATCTCTGAAACAGGCATCCAGTCTATTACGATCTAACACAGTAACCAAATTGTTACAAACTGCATTGATATCTTTTTTCAAGTTCACTAATTTGATATTATCCCATTCTATTTGAATTTTTATCCATTCCCTAGAGCACTGATGTGCCGCACCTTCCCATCTAGTCTGAAAAGATTTGTCTGTTGAACAAGAAGAATTAAACGGCTCAGACGGGAATTTAATAGCTCTGAGACCTCTGGGAATGATATCTAGTTCAAGATATCTAGATAAACTATTTATATTGTAGTATATTGCTGTCTCTTTGTGCATTAAGTTAGTAAGTTTAGAAACAATAGATTTAACCTCTGTAGTGAAGTCCAAGGAGCGCTTACCAATATTCGCAAATGGATTAATCGAGCATTTGCACCTAGTTTCGGCGAGGAAGCGCTCCCATGTTGGAATATCCACTAAATTCTCAGTAACTGCAGTCCTTCCTGGATGATCATGATTACGTTCTGAATTTGTATTGAAAAATCCATCTAATGTCCTTTGAGAAGAACCAGAATTTTCTTCTCTAAAAATCCTAGGTACATTTAATGCAGGATCACTGGCCATGAAAAAGGCAGCAGCAACAACGCTGAACACAGCTAAGCAGCAAAACAGCAAAACAACCAGAGTCAGCACAGGATCCAAAAGCAGGTTTATTAACTTCACTCTCTAGCGCCTCGGCCACAGTAAGCCTTCAAGGAGTAAAATTAATGAATTTCACCCTGTGTTGCTGTATATACAATTGTGCTGAAATCAAAGAAGATTCTGAATAAGCTAATTTTTAATTATTGCCATAGATGTCTTCAGCCTTTGCATGTAAGAAGTTGTCATTAAAATGTGGAACTTCTAAAGAAAAATCAGTAAAATTCCTAAGCTTACTGCAGACATTAGTGAGCCACTGGTCCAGTCTGATATCCAGAAGAGGTATGAGGAAGGTAAAAGTGTAGTCTTCTTCATGGAAGCCATGAGGGGTAAAAAGAAAGTTAATGGGCCCTAGAAGGAGAGCAGTATACTCAGAGCAGGTGGAGAAGCAGGCACAGTAGTCAGAGAGCCCAGGTACCAGGAAGATGAAGACAAGGACAGCTGACAGGAGATGGAAAGACCAGACAGAGCATGAGGGAGTAAAATGAAAATATAATGCAGAATATGACTGTGAAAGAGTGCAACTTGCTAAAGGAGGTAGCCCTAAGGACAAAGATTTGGTCCCAGTCTAAATGAAGGGCAGGTAGTATCGGAACTAGTAAAGGACAAGGTAGAGAGAACACATGGGGAGTGCCATGTCATTAAGCTAGATGCCCCTATTTCAGGGAAGTACAATCTGCACACAAAGTACTCAGACTGCAAGTAATAGATAGCCTTGAAGAAGAGGTATATGAGGATATGATCATAGACATATTTCATTACTAGAAAAAGAAACAGACATCATCTAAAAGCCAGAGGCCAAAGATGTGGCAGCAGCCTTCCTGGAACTATTCAAGAAAATGACAGGGGTGTTAAAGCAATTTAAGCTTCCTGCACCCCCTTCACTACGATTTAACCCTTCTTTCTGTTCCCACTTGTTTCTCATCTGTTCATTGGCAGATGGGCAGCCTTAATTGTGCCCCACTTTGTTTGTTTATTTCACCAATAATCTATCTACCACAAAGTCTGCTTAGATGGGCAGACATAGTCTTGTCCCTCGTTGTATGTTTATTTCTCCAATAATCCTTCTATCTACCAAAAAGTCTGCTTTGACCAGTCAGAAAAAAAATTTCTTTCCAGTCCCTAAAATTCAGATGTATTCCCAGTCCCTTTAATGTTGCTTCATGGAACTTCCATTGGAGAAAGTAACATGCCTTTTTTCATAATCAAAGAGCACTATCCCCTCAAATCTTTTTCTTTTTTATTCTTTCATAAAAATCTAGAAACATCCAACAGATATCCCCAGGCCTTCTCCATTTTACAAAGCTTACCTGTCTCTCATGCGTATACTTCAAAAGGGTTTTATCTAGCCTAAGCATGAGGATTTTTATCATTATGTTGGAGTCTGTGTTTATCAACAAGATAAGCCATGACATTCGGGAATCCAAAGGCTTATTCTACTCTTGCAAATCAAAAATTACCCTTTCTTCCCTCATGCTTTCTGGCATTTATTTGAACTCTTCACATTAATTTAGCTCATTAAACAGTTTTCTCTCTATTATATCAATAGCTGTTATGTCGAATTTAATGGCATTTCTAGCTGGCACTGCTACATCCCCCTTCATGTCTCTGACAGCAGCTCAGGCTTCTTCTAGCATGATCAGCGGTTGCTGTCTGTCTTCTCTAATATCCTCTACCTCAATCCAAACATGGCAGTCCCACCTTCTCCTCCCTGGCTGCATATACCTCTTCAAAGAAGCCCATTACTTATTATTTCTATTTTTTTTCTTTGTTCAACCTTCTTGTTTTCTTTTCAGATGCATGAGCAGCACCTTCTTCTGCTTCTTCATCTTCCCACACTCTAGTATTTTCCTTTCTTTTTCCTTTTCTACCTGCTAAATGTTTTTTATCATAACCATTCTTTTTCTATGGCCTTGTTTATCTCATATTTGATTTGTGCCTGTTTCCTCTAATAGTACATCTGCCCTTCTCTTACCATCAGTCTATTATGATTTCTATGGGCCCATTATTGAGTTGGCTCAGTGTTTCTTATAGTACTATGAGGTACTCTCTTGCCATCTACAGCAATCATTCTCTAGTGGTAACTTTAATGTTATCCTTTCAGTTAACTCCTATGCTTTTTTGTTTCTTTGGCTCTCTTTTCAATTCTCAATCAGGATCTAAAGGTTTCCCTCCTCCCGTAGTGATTCCATATAATTTTCTCCTTTCCATTTCATTGTGTCCCATCTCCAGGCCCCTAACTTCTCTGGTCTTCTCCCTCCACCTGAATCAGACTACTGTTGTGTGGCCTAAGGTGACCTTTACAACAATTTCTACTCCTATTATTTCCCTCCATTCCATTTTTCTCATTGATTTTCCCTACCCAGATTCTTATACGTTCATATGTTCATAGGAGGTTACTTGGCTAGCAGAACTACAGCACTACAAGCCTAGCCATGTTAATCTCAAGTTGCCTCAATTATCTTTGATTAGATGGATGTAATTCACAGAGCGTGACTATGATAAATATCAACTCTCCCTGCCCATGAGAGACATTGGTGCCACCCCCAGGGTGAATTTGCCGTCTTTCATCCATTTGTCCTGGTTGCACTTGAATAGGGTCAGTGAGGCGCTCTTCTTCATGTGAACTGGAAGTTTATTCCAGAGTAGTGACAATCTCTGGGAGATATATCTGTCTCTCCAGCAGGTTCTGTTAATGTCTCAGGCTAGGTTAAGATCCCTAGAGTAAGTGACTCGTGTCATTTGACTTGCAGATGTGCAACATATCCATTAGGGCAGGGTCAGAGACTGCCCTGTAGGTCAGGCACAAGTCACCTCTCAGCAGCCTATATGATACAGAGTACAGTGACAGGGCCTTCAGTCTATCCATGAAAGTCATGGCTTGGAGGCCCTGCATTTTCTTGGTGAGAAATCTCTGTGATCTCTCCAGCTGCTGTATTTGCCTGGTGAGGTACTTTCAGAAGGGAACATTGTACAATATTAATGATTTGATGATGGTCGAGTACAGTGGAGTTATAACATCCTTAGACCTGGATGCCATGACCTTACTTTCAAGATGTGCAACATTGAAGGCTTTCCTTACCACTGTGGAAACTTGGTGGTGAAAGTTCAGATTGCCATCTACCTGTGTTCCCAGATCTCACCCCACTGGGTTTGAACTTAGGGGGCTGCTGTCAATATTGTAATTAGCAGGGAATTTTGCTTTGCAGGGGATAATAATGCACTTTTTTGCATTTAGTTTTAGACTGTGGCTTTGGCACCAGTCATTTGTCTGTGTTAGTCCCTCCTGTAATATGTTAGCATCATAGCTGGACTCAAAGGTTGCACCCAATTTGCAATCATCAGCAAAGATGGGAAGCAAAAGGCCGTCTACTTTAGCCTGGACTTCCAAAAAATAGAATCCAAACAGTAAAGGGCCCATCACAGATCCTTGTGGTACGGCACTGGTGATGGGTCTACTGGTAGAGATGGTGTCACCAACTTTGACCGTATGTATTCTGTCGGTGAGCCAGTTGGCTACCCATCAAGTGATGTAAGGGTTAAGCCCCATTTTTTTATTTCTCCAAATCCTTTGGGTTTCTAATACCATGACAGGAATGGACCCCATTCCTAAGTCATAGTATGATTAAAGTTCATGAAATTAGTATTGTTTCAGCCTTTGATGACAGGCAAAATTGCTCTTCACAGGACCTGCAATGTGTCCAGTAATGACTCCTTCTGCAATTCATACAGGGTTACATGTAATGGTAACAAATCTAAATACAATTGCAGATTCTTTTTATAAGCCTTGTTGCTCCTACTACTATTGGAACTGTCTGGGTATCTTTCTTTCACATTGTTTCTGTCTGCAGATTTTGATATTTTATGACTTTGTGTCTCTCTGTATGCAAGATACTGTAGTCACTGTGTGTGGTGATTACAATGATCAGTACTACTTTTGTCTTCTTTTCGTGGGCCACTATATCTGGTTTTCTAGCATCTATCTTGAACTGTTGGTAATGGGTGATCCTAAGTGATGTAAACTTCATCATTTTCTATGATGCTTTGTGGCTCATGTTTCCAGTGTTCTTCAACCACTTCAGAACCATAATGTTTGCACAATCCCTAGTGCAACAGTCTTGCCACATTATAATGCCTTTCAGTATGCAGTCCTTCTACCATTAGTATGCCACAAACAGCAATGAGGTGTGCGACTGATTCCAATTCAGTTTTACAAAACCTACATTTGTCTGTTTCTCCTACATCTTCAATGGACTTTGTAAACCCACTATCTTGGGCCACCAATATTCCCCAGCTGGGAGAGTTTCTCAATGATACCCAAGTGGTGGATTGTGTCAAAAGCCTTGGCTGGGTCAAGATAGGCAGTATGCGCTCTTTTACCTTAATCCAGGGTTTTGGTGACTTTCTTGAGGAAGTCAGTTGGTTTAATAAGCATGATCTACCTTTAACAAAGCCAAACTGGGTTGGGTTTAGAGTTTGAAGGTCACTTATGTTCTTGTTGATAAGGTCCATGATGATTCTTTCCATGGCCTTGCAGATGAGGCTGGTTAGACTTATGGGTCTCTAGTTACCAGGGTTGTTTGATACCCCCCCTCCTTTGTGCGATGGGATTACTGTTGCTGTTCTCCACTCTGCTGGAACAAAGCCAGTTCTCAGGCTATGTTTAAAGAGAACACCAAGTGGATCCACTAGATCTTGTTGTGGATTGCTTAATAAGCAACCTGGGATGTTATCTGGTCCCATTGAGGCTGTGTTTTTGGCCTTGGAGAGCACAGATATAACCTGATCTCTAGAAATACTAGGCAGAGGACTGGTGTCAGGTATGCTTTGAGGTATGGCTGGTGGGAGCAGGGGGGTGAAGTTTGTGACAAATCTGTCAGCTAATAGGTTGGCAAATTCCTCCCGTATAGTATAAGTGGTGCCGTCTACTACCAGTTCAGCACATAGCTGGGCATTCCCTTTTAGATTTTGGACATAGTTAAAGAATGCCTTATGATTATCCTTAGCTAAGGATATTATTTTACCTTTGTAATTAGCTTTGGAGGACTTTACACAATTTCTGATTTGTTTGTTCAATCTGTGTAGAGAATTCTTCCTCTGCTGAGTCAGTTCTGTCTTGTTCTTAGACATCAGTTTCTTCCTTTCTTTATATAATCTTTTTATACTTGAGGTCCACCAGAGTAATTTGTTTTTTTCTGGAGGACCTGGTTTTAATTCAGTCAGGCACAACCAAGTCTATACAGTTGCTTAAGTGTTTATACATGGCATTTATGTACTCCTCTATATAGGAGTCATTGTTGTCTGTGATTGCAGGGGGTATAAAACTTTTTGTACCATCACTTAGTAGGCTATAGTTTGCTTTGGAAAAGTTTTTTAGTTTGTTTGCTCCTGTGGTGGTGACAGGTTCAATAGTTACTTCGAATGAGACTGATTTATGGTCCGACCTTAACAGGGAGGGCATCACACAGGGGGGAGTGCAGTGACCCCCCCATGTTAATGAGTACTATGTCTAGGACATTTGAGTCCCTTGTGAGGGTGCAGACTATCTGTCCCATAGTATTTGTATTGACAAAGTCTAGGAACTTCTAGATGAGCATGTTTGTGCTCATATATTTCACCCGGTCGATGGAAGGATAATTGAAATCTCACATGGCTAAGGTGTTGAGCTGTATGGCAAGTGACTCCAGTAAGTCTTGTAAGTGCACTTTTCTTGGTTCATGGTGGGGGAGCAATAGCTAGCAATGATGTGGTAGGTATTTTGCCTATAGTTAATTGGACATGGAGTAGGTTGAGAGAGCCGCACTATTTGATAAGTCTCAAAGTATACTTGGCTTTAATGAAGATGGATACACATCCACCTTTGGTTCTTTCACACTCATTTTGAGGTCTGAATGTGTGGAAGGAATTGTAGCCTACATGACTGGGGTGCTCTCCATGGCCATGAATCATGTCTCAGTGACTACATAGATGTCATCATCTTCCAAGGTGAAGAGTGCTTCTAGGGAATGTTGTTTCATGCTTAGACTCCTAGCATTAAGCAACAAGACCTTGAGTTTGTTTCAAGTGGATTTTGTTATGCTGGAAATGTTGTTGTTGTAATATTGCCTAAAAAAGGCACTATGGGGGAGGCAAGTGCCTTTGACAGTATCCAAAAGTCTAGAGGAGACATGTGCAGACCATCTCTGGAAAAGCAATGTGGCCTGTTCATAGGTTCATAGGTGTTTACTGGGCTAATGACTACAAAGGCAATTTTAAGCCTATCCATGCATCGCAAATCTCTGAAAAGTTCTGATACCCTTGATAATTGTAAGCGTGGGCCTGGGAGATGAACCATTTACAGGTTACCTGTGTCCATTAGAGACATAGGTGCCAAACCAGGGATGAATTTCTGGTCTCCCATCCAATTGTCCAAGTTGCACTTGAATTGGGTTAGGGAGAAACTCTGCTTCACATGGCTGTGGAGCCTGTTCCATAGACAGGGTAGTCTCTGGGATACAGATCTATCTCTCCATCAGGTCTTATTTATAATCACAGGCAAGATTTAAGTCTTTAGAATGGGTAATTCTGGTGCTGGTTGTTTTGTGGATATGCAGGAGGTCCATCAGAATGGGGTTTGACAATGCCCTGTATGCTAGGCATAGAACTCCCCTCAAAATCCTGTAGGAGACAGAATACAGGGATAGGGCCTTGAGGCAGTCTGCATAAGACATATTACATACATCCTGTATTCTTTTAGTGAGGAACCTCTGCGGATTTTCCAATTGTTGGATATACCTGGTTAGGTGCATACCAAAGGGGGCACTGTGCTCAGTGATAGGTCTGATGACTGTCAAATACAGTGGAACAATCACTTTCTTGGACTTAGATGCCATACCTTTGTTTATAAGTTGTGTAGTATAAAATGATTTCCTCACCACTATAGACACATGATAATGAACGGCTAGATTACTATCTATGTGCATCCCAAAGTCCCTGACTACTGGGTCAACTCTAAGGGGTGTGTTGTCAATATGATAGTTATCAGAGATGGATGACTTCCCAAAGGATACTATTATGCATTTCTTGGCATTTAGTTTTAGTCCATGGCTCTGACGCCAGTTGTTTGTCTGTGTCAGCCCCTCCTGGAGAACATTTGTGTAAGTGTGTGAGATTTAGTGACAGCTCCTAATTTGCAATCATCTGCAAATTTAGTCAACCAGGGACCACTGACATTAGCCTTGACTTCTGATAAGTAAATGCCAAAAAGGAGCGGTCCAAGAACTGATCCCTGAGGGACTCCACTTGTTACTGGCCTCTTTGTAGAGGTGGACTCCCCAGTTCTAACTCCTGGGTCCTGTCTGTGAGCCATTTGGCTATCCACTGGGTGACATATGGCTTTGTACCTAACCTCTTGAGTTTGTCAACAATGCCCGAGTGGGATATTGTGTCAAATGCCTTGGCCAGGTCAAGGTAGGCAGAGTGAACGATTTTGTCCTCATCCACTGCTTTGATGACCTTCTCAAAGAAGTCCAGCAGGTTGAGTAAGCATGATCTGTCCTTGATGAAACCAAACTGGGATGGACCCAGTGTCTGGAGGTTTACTATATCTTTATTGATCATCTCCATGATAACTCTTTCCATAGCTTTACATATAAGACTAGTAAGACTTATGGGTCTGTAGTTTCCAGTGTCTGTAGATGGCCTACCTTTGTGCAGAGGGATGATTGTTGCCTTTCTCGGTTCATGAAACACAAAGCCTGATTGGAGGCTACAGTTAGATAGTAATTCCAGATGCCCTGATAGGTCATGTTTCATGCTATTTTGAAGGCATCCTGGGATATTTTCTGGTCCCATTGATGCAGTGTTCTTGGTCTTAGAGAGATCATTAAGGACCTATTCCCTAGTGATAACAGGGAGAGTTATATTTGATTATATTTCCTGAGGGAAGGTTCTGGGGGAGGGGGAGTAAAGTTGGAGCTGAATTTATCAGCCATGATGTTTGCTATATCTTCTGGGTCAGTATAGGTTGCTCCATTTACAATGAGCTCTGAACGCAATTGTGTACTGCCTTTGAGGTTGCGGACATAGCTAAATAATGCTTTGTGGTTGTTCTTGGTCTGGGAGGCCAAACTTACTTCTAATTTGGCTTTGGTAGACTTTATTTGTCATCTGAGTTGTTTGTTTAGTTTGATGAGACTGCTTTTATCCTGCTAGGTGCTGCACCTCCTAATTTTTGCCATGATTTCCTTCCTCCTGTTATACAGCCTATTGATTTTGTGATTCCACCAGGGTGACTTGTTTTTTGAGTTAGTTCTGTACGTCTTCCTGGTGGGTAGAGCTGCCTCTGTGTAGCTATTAACATGTTTATACAGTGTTTCTGTGAACAGTTCTGCATAGGTAGAAGTGTTCGCAGGGTTTATGGGAGCTTGACATTTTCCCAGCTTCTCGCTTAATAGCAGGAGGTTAGCCTTAGTATAGTTACTGAATATTCCAGGTTTAGATGGGGGTCCAGGTTTTATTTTTACTTCAAAGGAGACCATTTTTGGTCTGACCTTACCAGGGAAAGCATTACAGTAGGGGGTGTGCAGCAGTCTCCCATATTAGTGAGGACCAGATCCACTATGGTTGCACACCTGATTGGTGTATTGACTATCTGTTCCAGGGAGTTTGTGTTTACAAAATTCAGGAATCTCTGTGCATGTACATTTGGTGTCGTACAGGATTCCCAGTTGATAGTGGGGTAATTAAAGTTACCTATAAATGTGGTATTGGATTGGATGGTTAGAGTTTCTAAGTTTAGATACATGGTATGGGTTTCCTGAGTCATAGAGGGGATCCTATAGCTTGCAAGGAAGTGGTATAGGAGTTTACCTATGGTAATTTGAATATGGAGCAGCTCTAGTACATTGTCCTGTTTGACCAGCCTTGAAGTATATTTATTTTTGATGTAAATAGAGACACCTCCACATTTAGTTCTTGCCTGTGAAGTAGTTGGCCTAACTATGTGGAAGGCATTATAACCTTACACTGTTGATGTGCTCTCTATGGCTTTAAACCATGTATCAGTCACTACACAGACATCAGCATTCTCTAAGGTAAAGAGAGCTTCCAGGGAGTGGAGCTTTTTGTTTAAACTCCTAGCATTGAGCAGTAATACCTTTAGATTTTCTTGGTTTTGATTTTCTATGTCAGAAGTACTTTCAGTTTGGCATTGCCTAAAAAAGGCACTATAGGGGAAGACAATGTTTTATCTAATATTCAAAAGCCTAGAAGGGAGAAGTGCAGACCATCCCTGGAAAGCAGCATGGTCTGTTGACCATCTCCTTCCATGCTGACAGATATTGCACACCCTTGGAATGACAGCAGAAACTAAGCCAATTATTAAAGTCAATCATCTTTTGTTCATATTGTGGCATCATCCTTGAAGAAGGTAAAATGCTGCTCAATGCTAGGCTCATACCAAAATACCAGGAAGCAAGTAAACCAAATAATCAAAAAAACACTCAATCCAATGGACACCTCAATAAAAATTTATTACCAAAATTGTCCAAATGTACGCAAAAAAAGAACAGATAATCCAGCAATGTAAAAATTAAAATTAAGCCACCATAAGCGCTTTCGTCCCTCAAATCATACCAGCCTGAGACACATATTCCGAGAGCTCCATGATGTTTCTCTTCATATATTCTAGGAAAGTACGTCTCAGGTCATTTACTCCCACATGGGCTATGACTGAGTCATATTGGTAAATGTAGTCCAATGACCTGAGTGCATATGTAATGTGGCAGATCCTAGCCCCTGATAAGCAACTGACCGTAACTTTCTTCTTACTCAGCCTGGTGAGAGGGACATCACTGTGTCTCATGATGGAGTCTCCAATGACTAGAATGTTGGATTGTGTGGTGACTTGCCTTATGGGCTTAAAGGTAGAGGCTCCAGGAGATGTAGCTCTGTGTATTGATGTGGGTGTTGTTTTGAAAGAGTGCATTTGGGGCTGCTGACTGTATTTGTTATGTGTACTGATCTAGGAGGTCTTTGTGGTTTAGGAAGGCTACATGTAATTGCCTCAGCAAATGTGGGGCTATATGTCTACTTTGATTTGTGCATGATGGGTGCAGCATTTGTGCTAATGACAACCTTATTGACATTAGGGGTACTTTTATGTGAGAGCTTTGCCTCCAGTGACATTGTGTAAAAATATCTCTCACATACCATATCAGTTTGAGAATGAACTGGTTGTCAGTAAACATGAGGCAATTTCTTCATTGCCTCAGTATGCCCATATCCACCAAGCCAGTAATGGAGACAGTAGGAAAGTTCATATTCATGGCAACAGACCCTTTTTTACTGATTAGACAGTTGGAGTGAAAATATTTAGCAATGTCAGGAATATCCAGTTTGCAACTATGTAGACAGTGCTTGTCACTGCAAACTAGCTGGCCTGTGTGCAACTAGGTACTGGAGAATTTTCAGTTGTGCTTTTACAGGAAAAATGCCACTCAATGTGTCTGAGTCTGTACAGAGCACTGCCAGTCACTTGAGGGGAAACTAATACATAGACCCTGAAAATTTAAGGATGAAGTATTTAGGCAGATATTCGGATGTTAGAAACAAATCAAGCAGTACTTACTGAAAACAAAGAATTAGCTTGTCAAGAATGATGAAAACAGGGGAGTCACATGAATGGCTACTGCCTGGTTACTACTAATGCTGGTCTCAGCACAGCTTCACTCTTTTGGGATACAATGCTCCTCTACTTCTCTCACCAGAAGCAAAATGTTGCACCAATGCCAAGAAGAGAAGCAGGCCGCAGCCTGTTTGGTAATCCACAGTCTTGTCCCAGATGATGCAAGGGTCTGTAGGATTATAGCCTTTTTCTGGTAGATTCCTTGAATAGCAACTAGACCAATCAGATATGGTAAGCACAGAGACTCACTCTCCAACCAGAAACAGTCAGGAATCAATGCACTCTGCTCCTTCTCTCACCAGGATCAAAATATAAGCACAGACTCCAAGCTGTCAGCTATAAAGCAGTTATTAGGCTTTCTGGTGATCAACAGTCTCCAGGAAATAATGTAACTGCACTCCTTCTCTCACCAGGAGAAAACAGAAGCACTAATCCTAAGATGACTACTGAGAGGCAGAATGTGGGCTCTCCAATAACTGGTGGTCTTGCAATAGATGCTTAAAGTTAAGATGAAAAAATGGTTTACCCTAAACACTGCAGTGTGCACTAAGCAGTTAGATATGAAAGTGGGTAACTTAAGTTTTAGCTATCTAAAAAGTAAAGTTTTAGTGGAAAGCCACTATTTTAAAAGAGCAAGATAGATATAAAGGGGTGGGCACTTTTCTATTCTAGTACTATGGAATACAGTAAGATGACCAATAAATTCAAAAAGCTGAAAGAGACTGAATTCAGAAAATAATAATCTTGTACTTACTCACACCAGCCAGTGAAAGGAGGGAGGGAATGAGATATATGGTCAAGTCAACTTAAGGGGCAGACAATTAGAAAGATAGTGGTGTTTAAGAACACAACAGTAACAGGGTAGGAGGGTGAGAAAAAAATCTGTCTAACTCACAAGTTCCTAGCTCCACCCCCTAAGTTCACAGATGATTAATCTTAACTGAGCTGTTCATGTGTGACTCCTTAATTGACCTGTTCTAATTTCTGTCTGACTCAAGAGACAGAGCGTTGGTTTCTTTTAAAGTTTTAACACACAGTTAAAAGAAGAATACAAGTAAAGCAGAGTATAAGGAAAACAAATCACAGTACACAAAATAGAAAAAAGGCAACAAAGTAATACAAAATACAAGAAATAAAAAGTAAACTAACCATCCCCTCACAGCAAGATGTGGCAGAGTCTGGGTGAGCCTTTCCAGTAAAGCTCTAAAATGCTTTATTTTACCTCTTAAATAGAAGGTGTAGTAACTAGCTCCACTCCCTCAGTTCAAAGATGATTAACCTTAACTGAGCTGTTTTAAATTATGTGTGACTCCTTAACTGACCTGTTCTAATTTCTGTCTGACTTTCAAGAGACAGAGCTATGGTCTCTTTTCAAATTTTAATATGCAGTTAAAAGCAGAATGTAAGTAAAACTCAGTGTAAAGAAAACAAATCACAATATACAAAATAGAAAAAGGCAATAAAGTAATACAAAATACAAGAAATAAAAGGCAACCTAACCTTTCCCTCACAGCAAGCTGTGGCAGAGTGTGACTCACAAGTTCCTAGCTCCACCCCCTCAGCACACAGATGATTAACCTTAACTGAGCTGTTCTAATTTATGTGTGACTTACAAAAGACAGCTATGGTCTCTTTTCAAATTTTAATATGCAGTTAAAAGCATAATACAAGTAAAACACATTGTTAAGAAAACAAATCACATTATACAAAATAGAAAAAGGCAATAAAGTAATACAAATACAAGAAATAAAAAGCAAACTAACCTTTCCCTCACAGCAAGCTGTGGCAGTCTGGGTGAGCCTTTGCAGTAAAGCTCTGAAATGTTTTATTTTACCCCTTAAATAAAAGGAGTAGTTCCTGGCTCCACCTTGTCAGTTCACAGATTCACCTTAACTGAGCTGTTCTAACTTATGTGTGACTCCTTAATTAACCTGTTCTAATTTCTGTCTGACTTACAAGAGACAGAGCTATGGTATCTTTTCGATTTTAATATGCCAGAATACAAGGAAAACACAGTGTAAAGAAAACAAATCACAGTATTCAAAACAGAAAAAGGCAATAAAGTAATACAAAATAAATGAAATAAAAAGCAAACTAACCTTTCCTCTCACAGCAGGCTGTGGCAGAGTCTGGGTGAGCCTTTCCAGTGAAGATCTTAAATGTTTTATTTTACCCCTTAAATAGAAGGTGTAGTTACCAGCTCCACCCCTCAGTTTACAGATGATTAACCTTAACTGAGCTGTTCTAACTTATGTGTGACTACTTAATTTACTCACAAGAGACAGCACTGTGGTCACTTTTCAAATTTTAATATGCAGTTAAAAGAATACAAGTAAAACACAGTGTAAAGAAAACAAATCACAGTATACAAAATAGAAAAATGTTTCTGTTGATCATGTCTTCCCTGGCTCTCAGATACTGGATCCCCCTGGATGAGCACCACAAGCTAAGTCAATCGTTGAAGTCAATCTTTTTTTGTTTATATTGTAGCATCATCATGGGTGAAGGTAGATGCTGCTTAGGGCTAGAGTCATATATGCTTGGGATACCTAATCTGAGAGTTTAGTCATGTCTCTCTTTATATAGTCTAGAGAGGCAAGTCTCACGTCAGTCACCCCAACATGGACTATGACAGAGTCATAACGGTACGTGCTGTTGAGTAACTTAAGAGCATGTGTGATTTGATGGATCCTGGCACCTGGCAGGCAGCTGACCCTGACCCTCTCCTTGTCCAGCCTGGTGAGGGGGACATCTGTGTCTTTCACTGTGGAGTCACCTATGACCAAGACATTAGATTTTGATGTGTTTTGCCTTAGGGGCTTCTTTGCTGATATACTTCTGTATGTGTTATTATGTGCAGTGGTTTCTATTTGCATAACAGTGTATGCAAGTGGTTTAAGTTTTTGTAGGTCTCTGATCTTTTGGTAGTCTTCTAGAGAGTAACTCAATGTATGTGGGTTTATGTGTCATGACCTCTTTTTGTGTGAGAGGTGAACTGTGTGTCTACTGGCCACCTGTTTGATGTCCAGTTTGTTGTTACGTGTGAGAATTGATTCCAATTTCATAGTGTAATTACATCTCTCATATAGGGTATTGTTTGTTTTAGGAGTAAGTGATTGTCAGTGTATACCTGGCAATTACTACATTGCCTGAGGATGCCCATGTCAATCAGGCTGGCTGGTGAAATTATGGAAAACTGTCTGTTATCCATTATAGCAGGTTTTTACCATATGTACTATTAGGGAAGGGACTGGATTAGTTTGACCAGTTTTTGTGCTAGGACTAACAATGGTGGTTATTCTATTGAAGGTTATGGATGATAAGTGTAGCAACGCTGCTCAATGCACCATAGTGCAGTAGGAAAGCTTGGGAGGGTTCCACTGACAAATGAATAGGGAAAAATTTAGTTTTAAGGTGTTTGCATCTATACAAGGCACCCCTAATCCCTGTTTTGTGGTGTGCTGCAATGCACAATTGCAAGGCTTAAATTCAGACAAAATTAACACACTTTTAAGCTAATCTACTAATAGGAAAGCACACAATGAACCTTCTGTCAGCAATCCCCAACTCAGACAAGGCTGGAGCCACACTCTTCAACCACAAGGGTGCAGGGGAGCCCTTCTTACTGTAAGCTGGCTGGCTTGGTGCTCAACAGTATCAGTAACAGGCTAGATTCAGCTGATCTGAATCTAGTCTATGCTATCTAAGTATTAGAGCAGTATAAATCAAATGCAGAGAAGTGCAAAAAAAAAAATACTTAGAGCCCTTTTGTGTGCTTCCCAGCTCAGGTACACCAGGTAAACACCTACTGCTACCAAATGAACAATTCCAGTCCTCCCAGTGCAAAAGCATAGTAAAGGAGTGTCCTGAGTAAAATGCTACCACAAACAAACTTAAACAGTATGAAATGCTACCACAAACAGTTTAAAGATATAGATACAGCAGTGTACTTTAAACAGCTTATAAAAAGTGTGGTTATTCAATAAAACTACTTTGCTTTGAATAAATGAGCCAAGAGACACTCAATGGTCCAGAATTTATAAAAGCACTAAAAAAGTGATAAAGCTTCCAGCCAATAAAACTACATTCAGAAATCTAAAGTGTTTCCTAAACATCAACAGACCAAGCTACCTCCCAGTGCACTAGATGAGAAATCCACTGACTTCTTTGGTATAAAAACAATTGCTTGCTAGAGTGTAAAAATACACTTCTTTATCCAGCAGCTAGCTAGATCAAGTAGAACAGACAATGGGAAGCAACATGCAGTCTTTCAATATAAGCACAAGGAAAGGCAAATAAATAATTTGGGATATCAACAGTCGGACAGAAAGGAAGGAGTGTATTAAGCTCAATTTACAGTAGTGTAGACAGCTTAAAGTCAGTGGTTAAAAGCAAATCAACAAACAGAAGGGTGGGTTAGAAACAAAGCAGGGAATCAGAAGCAGTGCTTTAGTTTATGCAGGCTTCAAATCTTTTCAAAGACAGAGGCCTTGAATTTCACTGAGTATTTAAGTATCACTCATGAGACAATTTAGCTAATGAAAGAAAAAAAACATGACATAAGCAGCCTAGATAATTTGTGTCCATTTCTCATGTAGAGCAAAACCACCAGGCCAAGCAGCTCTAAAAGGTCGCTGACAAAAAAATATAGGTTTTCTCACCCAACAGAGAATTACCAGCAGTGCTTTAGTATATGCATACTTCAAAAATTTTCAGACAAAGGCAGAGGCCCAGAATTTCACTGAATATTTACGTATCACTTAAGTGATAATTTAACCAATGAAAGAACATGTGAAATGAGCAGCCTAGGTAATTTATGTCTACCTCTCACATAGAACAAAAACATCAGGCCAAGCAGAGTTCTTAAAACAGAAAACAAAATAGAGCATGTATCAGAAAGCACCTATAAAAATTAGAGACAAAAATATAAGTTTTCTTACACAGCATGGAGTCTCCAGCAGTACTTTAGTTTATGCAGCCTTCATATCCTTTCAGAAAAAGGCAGATGCCCAGAATTTCACTGAGAATTTAACTATTACTCAAGAGACAATTTAACTAATGAAAAAACATGTGAAATGTGCAGCCTAGATAATGTGTGTCCACCTCTCATGCAAAACAAAAATGCCAGGCCAAACAGATTTTTTAAAACAGAAAACAAAATGTATCAGAAAGCAGCTCTAAATGTCACAGACAAAAAAAATATAGGTTTTCTCACCCAACAGGAAATCACCAGCAGTGCTTTAATTTATGCATGCTTCATCTTTTCAAAGACAGAAAACAAAATGGAGCAGGTGTGAGAAAGCAGCTATAAAAGGTTACAGACAAAAACATCTCCATATACCTCCCATTTTTTTCTATCATATGCTGCTCTAAATTGAGGCCTTTCCTTAAAATAATTAATAATTTATTAATTATATTAATTTATTAATTTACTTTAATAATTTCCTTAATCACATCTAGATCAGGGGAGGTCATCATGCCTCTTTACTCATCCCTCATCAGGCTCATAATTGAGTACAATGCCCCTTTTGGGATGTACCTTACCAGACACCTGCAGCAACTGGAAAGACCCCAAAAGTACCTCACCAAGAGGATCAAAGGGCTCAAACAGATGCCATATGCTGCCCGGTTAAAGAAACTCCAGCTCTACTCAGTGGCATACTGCCTGCTCAGAGGCGATCTGTGCCTGATATATAAAGTCATGTCCAACCCGGAATTAATGGACATGCTGCACCTCAGAAAATCCAAATCCCATTGAGCTACGTGCTCGAGAGACTTGAACCTCAGCACTGAAATAAATAGGACATGCTGGATGGACAGATACATAAACCAGAGGCTCCCTTCACTCTGGAATAAAATCCCAGTCCAGGTTAGGCAGAGTCCCTCATTGACTCTCTTCAAGAGGAATCTTGATGAGTGGATGGGAGATAGTAGGTTTACCCCGGGTATCACTTCTTTGTCACTGTTAGACAGAGGCACAGTATACTAACCTCGAAAAAGGGCATAGCAAATTTCATTTAAAATGGGTGGCGAAAGCCAAACACACTCTGGCTAGACTTATAAATGCCCTAGGGCAGATAGCCTAGTATGAACCGATGAACCTATAAACCTATGAACCTATGAACCTAATTGCTACCACTTTTCCCTCAGTTTGAACTGTGGCCTCCTATTTCTTTGCATCCCTTATTTTTTGCATTGCCTCATAGAATAAGCCTATGTTGATTATTCCCTCCAACATATACCAGGTGATCTTCTTTCTTTTGATTCATTTTAAGAGGTTCCCTCCTGATTCCATGTTATATGTCCACCCTGGCTATTGTCTTCTTCTTTATTGCTCTCCTCCACCCTCTTTCTCCAATCAGCTTGACATCTTTCCTCTTCACCGTCTTGTCCTTGGTTATTTTACATACCTGCACCCATTTCTGAGTTTGTCTGGTTTTCTGTGTTGCCCTTTCCTTACCTTTTTGTCCTTGCATTCCCCCATCCACTCCAGTGTTTCCTGTTATCCATTCCATTTGTTTCCATTTTCCTTGCAACCATTTTCTGCACTTGTTTCCAGTACTTCCCTCACCCTAGTATCTTCCCCACCCCATCTCTGATCTTATTCCCTTCTACTGTCCTACTTCTGTTCTCTGGTATCATGTCTCCTGCCTCTTTCTACATCTCAGTGTCTCATTCTATTAGCTATTCATTGCTCTTCCCCTTAGTTCCCTACTATCTTTATAGGTTTTCTCCTTTTATTCCTTGTATCTCTGTATTCCCACTGGACTACTCTCATGGCTTATATACCTCCTAGAGGATCTATCCTCCTTGACCATGTTGCCTCTCAAATATCTCAGAATTCCCTCCTCTCCTCTCTTCTCCTTGCTGTGCCTAGTCTTTGTGCAATCAGTTGTTCTAGTTATCCTTCATTCCTCTGGTCCTTTAATTCCATGCTGATTTGCCTCTGCTGCCTTCCAGTCCCTTGGTTTCCTTCAGAACCCCCTGACCATCCCTGAAATCTGCTGGTTCTATAAATCGTCTCCCCATTTTTAATTTACACTATATAATTTTGCATTGGACTTTTGTCATTTCATGCTTCCTATTCTGGTTAGTCCCTGATTGTTTACTTAGCATTTGTAGCCGTTGGGTTTCTGTGCCTCCACAGTGATCTACATCCCAGTTGCTGGCCTTTCATTCCCCCAGAGATGTGCCTGTTTTGCCATCCCTTGTGACTTTCTTATATTGTTTGACGTTTCTCTATCCAATTCATTGCTCATTTGCATTGTGATAAGTAGCACCATTGCTTATTATGCCAAGCCCCTTGAATGTATGACCTGGCAGCTTTATTATGATGCTTATTTCTGTCACAAGTCTCTTTGCCTTCCTTCCTATCCTCTGTATCTCTCTCCTGTTTTCCAATCCAATGATTACTGCTGCACACCTTCATTTATGGCCAGTTGTTTACTTTAAGGTGCAGTAAAATGTTTTACAGCAGAAAGCAGCAATTTCCACTAAATAATATGAGAGTTGTAGCTCAAAATGTCTTCAGATCATCACACTACTGCTGCAATGGTCTTCCATATGATCTTATTCCTGGTCTTGTCAATCGTTGCTGCTCCCCCTTGCCCCTCATCTCACACACTTTCCTGCTTCCTTTTTTTTCTATTTAAAATATATCCAGTACTCTTAAGAGGCAGTTATCCCAGTCAATAATATGCAAGCAAAGTCAATGCACTGTAAACAAAATAAATCACTAATTTAGAAATCCCACCCAACAGTTATGCATCTGTGGTTGATCAGACAGCTTTCCATTCAAAAGTCATACCAGTTTGTGTCCCTGGGCAGTATCACATAATCCCTTGAGGGAGAGCATTAGATCTGTTCTTGTATGTGTCTGGGCTGGAACAAAACACAGTCCCAGTTTGTTCAATTACTCACTGGTGTGTTCCTCTGTTGTCTCTCTGCTGATTGGTGGCTTCACTTGTACTATTTTTCTTATCAGTGCTCTCCCTTATCTTGCTAACCTACACAGCTGTTTCTGCCCACCCCACCCCCCCGGCCCGACTTTACTGTAGGTGTACTGGTGTACTCTCTGAAGATGGTTAATAATTTGAACTTCTATGTGAGTTATGTTCAACTGTCCACTTCTCTGGGCTCCTCTGCTTTCATTATTCTGGCCACTTTCCCTCCATCTCTTGATAATGTGTCCTCTTTCCTCTTTTTTATGCATATGAATATTTTCTTTTTCCTAGAGATTGCTTCCATTGTCCTGCTCTTTGAAAAGTCTTCATCCCATTTTATATATCTTCATCCCCTGACCCTCTACAGGCTTCATCCTTTGAACTTCTTGATTTAATTTTAAGTGATGCGGTTGTGTCTCCATCTTGCCTATACCTCCTGCTTTTTTCTTTGCCCATTTTGTCTTCTGACATATCTGTCCATAGGATATCTTGAAAAACAGTGGTGCTAGTACCAATTATCAAACCATATACGAAGTTACACCATAAAAAATGTATTCGATAAAGCTTTCGGGTCTACACCCTTCATCAGTATAATTTTACAACAGTAATAACACATTTAAAAAGGAGAATCAATTGAACACATGCTTCAGCCCAACCCACTCATTCAACAAACTAGAAATAAATAAAATTATTTAAAAGGGCAACACCATATAACATAGAAATTGTACATGCTATAAGCTTACTATATCACTTAAATATAACTTAAAAACTATACATATAGAATTATATAAATATGCTTCAATAAATTTAATTTGGACTAATTATATATAACTATACTTATGAATGTATGCTTATACTAACACAATACAAACATAACAAATTCTAATACCCAACTTTTACAACTAACTCAATTGCTACTTCATAGCTTCTCTCTCTGTTTCTTGACTAATAAAGGCTTCAAGATCACAGCATTATTTAAACCTGGACTTACATCAGCTTGAAGCCTGATGATCCATTCCAGTTCTTTTAATTCTAGGAGGTTATTAATATCTCCTTTTCTTATACTAATATTAACTGTTGCTAGTACCCTAAATTTAAATACATGATTTGTTCCTTTCTCCATGATATGTTTACTTAAAGCATTTGTTGGTATTTTTCTCCTAATCTCTGATTTATGTTCTATTATTCTTTCTTTAAGTTTTCTAATGGTTTTGCCTACATAAAATGAAGTGCAAGCTGAACACGTAACTAAGTACACAATTTTTTCTGCATTACATGTTGTTAATGTATTTATTTTAAAGGTTTGACCATCAATCGGATGTTCAAAATAATCTCTACCTTCAAATAAATCAACACAACAAGAGCAATTGTGACATTTCCTTATACCTATCTCTTTCTTAACTATAGATCTTACTTGAAAATCCTTATAACATAGCTTTTGTTTTAAAGTTTCAGCACTTCTATACGCCAAACTGGGTTTATCTCCCACTATAGATTGAATTTCAGGCATAGCTAACAGTATAGGCCAATTTTTTCTTAATATAGCATTCACATTATATGTATTAAGATTATAAGTAGTTATATACCTAACAAATTCCTTATCTTTATTTGCTTTATCTCCTTCAGAAGCTATGCCTCCTAATAGTATATGTTTATATTTCCCTTCTCTCTCTATTATTACTTTACTTAATTCCTGATCAATAAATTCTTTAGGGTATCCGCTTGCTAGAAATTCTTGTACTATGCTATCAACTTGCTCAATAAAATTTTCATCATCTGTATTTAACTTACACAGTCTGATAAACTGTGATTTCAAAATTCCTTTATAAATATGGGGTGCATGCATACTGCTCTTTGTTATATATCTTAAAGAGTCAACCTCTTTCTTATACACCTTTGATATTAATTTATTATTCCTTTTTGAAAGTGTTACATCTAAAAAATTAATGTTATCGTTGGATGCTTCCATTTTAAATCTCAAGAAGTCAGTTGAGCCATTTAAATAATGTAGATATTCCTCAAGCTCTGCTTGTGAGCCTTTCCATAACAAAAAACAGTCATCAACAAATCTTTTGTAAAAAACTGTTAAATGATTCAAAGGTCTATCATTATGTATTAATACCTCCTTCTCCCATTCATATAATACTATATTAGCATAAGTATTTGCTACTGATGTACCCATTGCAATACCTTTGAGCTGTAAAAACAATTTTTGATAAAAAATAAATACATTATGCTTCAATACCACTTCTAAAAGTGCACATAATGTTTCTATCTCCCTACTGTGCATTTTTATCTCATTATTTAAAAAGTTTCTTATTGCACTAACTCCATACTCATTAGGTATTACTGTGAAGAGGGATGTAATGTCCAAAGTAACCATGATACAATCATCCACATTATTTTCAGATTGCCATCTATGCAGGCATTCCAAAAAATCATCTGTGTTTTTCAACACTGTATTACAAGATTTTAAATATTTCCCTAACATATTCTGTAGATACTTAGAAATGGGTTCTGTTACCCATCCACCACCTGAGACTATAGGCCTCAGGGGTGGATCCATTAAGTCTTTATGTATTTTAGGATTACCATAAATTTGGGGTATTCTAGGGCATGAAACAGTCAGATAATTAAATAATTCCAAGCTAATATCATTAGTTAATTGTAAATCATAGATCATCATATTTACTCCAGCTATAATTTTCTGTACTTGAATGTAAGGAATTTCTCTAAAAGTTTGTATATCATTCAAAATCTCATAAAATTTTGTATAATAAAATTCTCTTTGCATAATAACACTTGCACCCCCTTTGTCTGCTTGCTTGATCACAATAGCATCATTAGACATTAGTTCATTCAAAGCCAGGTTTTCCTGGTATGCAATATTATATACTTTCTTACTAAATGCTCTACTCTTGTAGAAAAACAATGTTCTTGTGAAAATGAATATGTCTGCTTTTAAGAGATCGAGTTTATTTATGCCTTTGTTATGCCCAGTTTTAATTGCTTTTTCAAATGTAGTTGAATGTGATATAAGGAACTATTACAAGAGTAGAGCATTTAGTAAGAAAGTATATAATATTACATACCAGGAAAACCTGGCTTTGAATGAACTAATGTCTAATGATGCTATTGTGATCAAGCAAGCAGACAAAGGGGGTGCAAGTGTTATTATGCAAAGAAAATTTTATTATACAAAATTTTATGAGATTTTGAATGATGTACAAACTTTTAGAGAAATTCCTTACATTCAAGTACAGAAAATTATAGCTGGAGTAAATATGATGATCTATGATTTACAATTAACTAATGATATTAGCTTGGAATTATTTAATTATCTGACTGTTTCATGCCCTAGAATACCCCAAATTTATGGTAATCCTAAAATACATAAAGACTTAATGGATCCACCCCTGAGGCCTATAATCTCAGGTGGTGGATGGGTAACAGAACCCATTTCTAAGTATCTACAGAATATGTTAGGGAAATATTTAAAATCTTGTAATACAGTGCTGAAAAACACAGATGATTTTTTGGAATGCCTGCATAGATGGCAATCTGAAAATAATGTGGATGATTGTATCATGGTTACTTTGGACATTACATCCCTCTTCACAGTAATACCTAATGAGTATGGAGTTAGTGCAATAAGAAACTTTTTAAATAATGAGATAAAAATGCACAGTAGGGAGATAGAAACGTTATGTGCACTTTTAGAAGTGGTATTGAAGCATAATGTATTTATTTTTGATCAAAAATTGTTTTTACAGCTCAAAGGTGTTGCAATGGGTACATCAGTGGCAAATACTTATGCTAATATAGTATTATATGAATGGGAGAAGGAGGTATTAATACATAATGATAGACCTTTGAATCATTTAACAGTTTTTTACAAAAGATTTGTTGATGACTGTTTTTTGTTATGGAAAGGCTCACAACCAGAGCTTGAGGAATATCTACATTATTTAAATGGCTCAACTGACTTTTTGAGATTTAAAATGGAAGCATCCAACAATAACATTAATTTTTTAGATGTAACACTTTCAAAAAGGAATAATAAATTAATATCAAAGGTGTATAAGAAAGAGGTTGACTCTTTAAGATATATAACAAAGAGCAGTATGCATGCACCCCATATTTATAAAGGAATTTTGAAATCACAGTTTATCAGACTGTGTAAGTTAAATACAGATGATGAAAATTTTATTGAGCAAGTTGATAGCATAGCACAAGAATTTCTAGCAAGCGGATACCCTAAAGAATTTATTGATCAGGAATTAAGTAAAGTAATAATAGAGAGAGAAGGGAAATATAAACCTATACTATTAGGAGGCATAGCTTCTGAAGGAGATAAAGCAAATAAAGATAAGGAATTTGTTAGGTATATAACTACTTATAATCTTAATACATATAATGTGAATGCTATATTAAGAAAAAATTGGCCTATACTGTTAGCTATGCCTGAAATTCAATCTATAGTGGGAGATAAACCCAGTTTGGCGTATAGAAGTGCTGAAACTTTAAAACAAAAGCTATGTTATAAGGATTTTCAAGTAAGATCTATAGTTAAGAAAGAGATAGGTATAAGGAAATGTCACAATTGCTCTTGTTGTGTTGATTTATTTGAAGGTAGAGATTATTTTGAACATCCGATTGATGGTCAAACCTTTAAAATAAATACATTAACAACATGGAATGCAGAAAAAATTGTGTACTTAGCTACGTGTTCAGCTTGCACTTCATTTTATGTAGGCAAAACCATTAGAAAACTTAAAGAAAGAATAATAGAACATAAATCAGAGATTAGGAGAAAAATACCAACGAATGCTTTAAGTAAACATATCATGGAGAAAGGAACAAATCATGTATTTAAATTTAGGGTACTAGCAACAGTTAATATTAGTATAAGAAAAGGAGATATTAATAACCTCCTAGAATTAAAAGAACTGGAATGGATCATCAGGCTTCAAGCTGATGTAAGTCCAGGTTTAAATAATGCTGTGAACTTGAAGCCTTTATTAGTCAAGAAACAGAGAGAGAGAAGCTATGAAGTAGCAATTGAGTTAGTTGTAAAAGTTGGGTATTAGAATTTGTTATGTTTGTATTGTGTTAGTATAGGCATACATTCATAAGTATAGTTATATATAATTAGTCCAAATTAAATTTATTGAAGCATATTTATATAATTCTATATGTATAGTTTTTAAGTTATATTTAAGTGATATAGTAAGCTTATAGCATGTACAATTTCTATGTTATATGGTGTTGCCCTTTTAAATAATTTTAATTATTTCTAGTTTGTTGAATGAGTGGGTTGGGCTGAAGCATGTGTTCAATTGATTCTCCTATTTAAATGTGTTATTACTGTTGTAAAATTATACTGATGAAGGGTGTAGACCCGAAAGCTTTATCAAATACATTTTTTATGGTGTAACTTCGTATATGTCCATAGGATATCTCAGACTACTCCAGAGCTATTCAAACTGCATGGTCTGCCCTCTGCCATAACTATTAGTCATGCTGCCGAAAGCAGCCTGTTTTGAAAAACCCTTTTGTGGCAGTCATCTCCTGATCAACAATCATCTGCTCAGCCTTCTCCCCCTCCAAGCTCCTAGCAAAAACCAAACTAGTCTTCTCCAAAACAGAAACCTGGATGCAGTCTAACTATCTTGCACTAATTGCAAATAAAACCAAACTAATGTTTTTCCCCTACCAAAATCTCCATTGAAAAATCCACATTCACCATACAGAGCCAAAACAACACCCTCCTTGAAATTGTTCACAACACCAAGCTTTTTGGCATCATTATTGATGAAGAACTAAAATTTGACACCCACATCCGCTCCGCAATGAAGAAAACCCACTAATAGTTAGGTCTCCTCTACAGGCACAATACTTCTTAAGCCCCTGTACCCATCAAACTCTTGCATCCACCTTTCTACTCCCCACCCTTATGTATGGTGCCCCTCTTTTCACTAATCTTCATCTTGGCCTTTGGTCCAAACTTGAACTATGCTACCATAAGATCTCCAAATTTGCAACCAATTCAAAAAACTCATCCCACCACTACCACACCCTCCTCACCCTCAACTGCCTTGAACTACCCAACTCCCTCAGTTACCTACAACTCACCATTGTCCCCAAACTCATCTTTAAACCTCCAACTGCTCAGCCTTCGCTACTTCCTCAAAACCTTACATTCCCAACCGCTCACTCAAATTCCAAAAATCAAAATCTCCTTCAGGTCCACAAACCTGCCCAACCTCCTACCCATCTAATGCTGTCCCACTCCTTAGATAAACACTGGAACTCTCCCCACATACCTACACAACCTACCTAACCATACAAATTTCAAATCTTAGCTACTCTCTCATCTTTCTTCCAAATGGGAATACCCTTGCCACACTCCAACCTAAATCCCTCCCATTCCACCTTGCACTTACTCATCCAACTACCTCTGCTATTATTTCATTCCACCCAAAACAAACCATCCCCTACTAAAAATTAATTTTCTCTCTAATATCTATTGTACTATACTCTCCAATTTCAATTATACTATTACCCTCTCCATGCGTAATATTTTCCTACCCTACTAATGGCTAGTAGCTATATATTTTGAAATGTTAAACCTACAATTGAGTTTATAACAAAAATATTCACTTTATGTAAATTCTGAAATTTCTGTATTGAATTATGTCTTTTCATTTTTGTAACATTATGACAAGCCAATTGCAAATATCATGGAGCTTATCTGTAAATGTTTAATTAGCTGTATGAACTGTGTCCTTTTCTAACATGTGAAATGTAACTTGCAATTATTGCGGAGCTTTTCTCCCCCGTTCTCCATCTAAAATGGGCTCTTCTTGGCTCAGTGGACTGCCCCGGTCATCAAACATAAATAAAATAAAATAAAAATAAATGTGCCTTTATGTCTCAGACTCTTTTCTTTTTGCAGGCACTCCAAATGAATACCTGGGTAGGATTTTTATTTGATTTCTGTCCAGACCCAGTTCCCCAGTTCCTGGATGGTAAGTGGCTGAAGCACAACCCAAGTGAACAAGGCTACTCTGAGGCAATGACCTAGCACCAAGATACAGTTGTCATGGTATTGATTTTACTATAAAAGCAATGCAGGATTCAAGACATTGTGGTTATTGGTGACTTTATAATCAGAAGAGCATGTTTTCAGTTTTCAATATGAATATCATTTTGAATAACATGATTTTTGTACGCATAGCATTTGCTCAGCAAACTGGCAAACAGATATCCTGGATGTCTTCATATTATGAAAAATGCAAATAATTGTTTTCGTTAGCTGCTTAAGATAATCCAATTCCTACAGATTTATTAAACTAAGCTCATTCTCTTTTAAAGCTCTGAAGCAGTTCTATAGTATATTATTTGTAGTGGAAAAGTCATGTCTGTAGCAAATGTACAAAAGACAGTTTGCATTCAAGCTTGCATTCTTTGCACATTTTAATTAGTGAGCTATAATATCTTTTCTTTGTTTTTTTCGTATGTAGAAATCATATTCATTATTTTTATATATCCCCGCCTCTGTCAGCATCACTACCGTGCCTGGAATTCATAACATTTTTTTTCTAAGTGAAAGTGACATTTTTAAGTGGAAACTGCAATGATCTGTATTTTTAGCTGTTTTTTGGAGAAAGTACATCAGTAGAAACAGATGATTCGCACTGAAGTGTTCCCAATGGTTTTCATAAAATCTAAAAAGTGCAGTGAATCTTCACCTTCAATCTCTTCAGGAGTATATTAATTCAAATTTAAGTTTAGTTTGTTGAAGTGCTAGAATCTAAGCAAGGTTACAATAAAAATAAAGATTAAAAATGTAGTTATAGTAAAGCATTTGTACACTGTAATTCTGAATAGCATATCAAATAATGAAAAATCATAAG
The DNA here is from genome assembly GCF_019279795.1 of Protopterus annectens. NCBI lineage: Eukaryota > Metazoa > Chordata > Ceratodontiformes > Protopteridae > Protopterus > Protopterus annectens. Next base: position 1,577,681,960 of record NC_056725.1, read on the forward strand.
GAAATGGAAAGGGATACATTTTCATGTATATCATGAGTATAGATAAAGTGAGGAGTCCCAAACCTACCGGGGATGAAGTTCTAGAGGCAAACTACTGACAAGATGAAGAACACGCCCCCCAGATATTTCCAGGTCACCTCTGTAACTTCAAGAAGCTCTAAGGAGTAGGAACACCATGGGCCTAACAGTGATGCATAGGACAAACTGCTGTTTTGGATAAGGATGACCCAAATCATGTAAGACTGAGCATACCAACACTAGATATTTAAAGGGGATTAACCAAACTGGTAGTCTGTACAGACACTGTGGGGTCAGAGTAATGTGAAGGGAATAAGATATATATATAATTCATTTATCCCTGGAATTCTGCACTAGCTGTATTTGGTCAAGTTCAGTGTTAGAAAGCCCTCAGAGTTGCAGACATGAAGAAGAAAGAAGACTAAGGTTTACACACCCACAGCAATATCCTTCAAAGGGATATGGTTGATGAATGCTTGATGTTTTAGAAGGTTTGATGCATGTTTTAAAGGGTTTGATGTATGCTAGGTCACTTAAATGAAAAGACATTGAATATGACACCTAGTTCAAAAGTATGAATCTGTCATCAAAGATCACAACAAAATTTTATCCTCCTAATCCACAAATTTCAGTGCACTTCCATCATAAGTAATGGTGTAAGTTAAAGCCGGACAATGTGAGATGGCTGAAGGGCTAAGAATAGCCACAGCTGTGTTTGGAATTGCTAGCTATATCAGGAGCAACAGAGTACCCAAAAGCAAACCCTGTGGGACATCAGAAGCAATGGAAAACAGGACAAGGTATTACGCCCTAACATGATTTTTTGGTGTGTTCAGAGATGAAGGAGGCAAACCACTTCAAAACAACACCCGAGGCAATAAAAAATATCAGCAAACATTCCAATCAAATGTCACAATCTGCAGCATTAAATGCAGGGGAGATTTTCAGCAGTACCAGGATGGAGTAATAGCATTGATCCCTCACCATTAGAAGAAAATCCATAACCATAAGGGTTGGGAGGTTGCCATAATAGCCAAGGTGTTTACTTTACAGACACAAGGTTCAGGGTTTGATTCTCACCATAGCTGGCCTTGGCATAGGCCACCTAGGGTGCCACTCTATTAGGAGTGCTTTTCCAGTATTTGTTTTTTTTTTTTTTGTAGTAAAGAAGTGGTTTATTTAAATATGTTGAATGAATACAGGATAAAAATGAAGAGTAAGATAAACTATAAGAAATAGAAAGAAAAAAGTAATCTGGATGGTGTAGGTAGACCAGGTGTGCTGTGGAGCCCTCTTGCCTAGGACACCAGTTGACCAAAGGCTGGTCCTGATTCTCACATGGGATAATTGGCTAGGCTTGAAATTGCCCACAATCACAGTAAGCCTAGTACTAATCTATGAGGCTATAATAAGGGTCTTCTTAGTATTATGAATAGCGCACAACAGGGACTGGAATGGGTCACAAAATCAATAGTCCTGTAGAGCTGGACTGAACTGTGTGCAAACAGCTGTCACAATGATCATATCAGTAAATGGGAGGAAAGAGATAGCATGATCACTGGTAAAACATCTAAACCAAGGAAGGACTTCTGCTATGACTTTTTTCAATTAACATTATGTCATGTTTACTAAAATGGTATTATGCAATATTATTAAACAAATATCTTGGTCAGTAGTATCAGCTTTATAGTGTATGGCTGTTTGGTTAGCAGATGGATCTCTAAAAAAGATTTTAATAATCTTCCATTTAATAGTTCTTGCTTTGAGAAATATGAAATATTCTCCTTTGTTTTTATCAGTTCTTGTATCACTTCTTTTGAAGCTGGTGGCATACAGTTCTCTAGATTGTCTTCTCTTGCAGAGAAATGTTGTTATCTTGTCTTTCCTTTTAGAATATGGAGTTCTGTGATACTCATTCTGAAATGAGTATGTTCCCCTTTGATATAATTTTTATTTTGAAAGGTTCTTGCTTCTAGCGTATTAATTAGTAGTAATTTGTCTGGTTAAAAATAAAAGACGTCAATGCTATTCACCCAGTTGTGTGACAACTCATTGTCATGTGTGAAAATGGGTAAAAAGGGTTATGGATGCATGGATGGATGGATGGATGGATGGCATACAGACGTTTTATGTTTTATTAACATATTTCTAGGCAGCAGAAACTCTTTCAATGAATTGACATGCTATCGGGTTGCATTTAGAGTTCAGTTGTGCACATTTTTAATTGATTTACGTATCTGCATTTATTAAGGACAGTCAAGTATTGATCCACACGGACCTTTTATGACTCAATCGGGAAGAGCACTTTCTGATTAAGTGAGTTGCTTAAGGCCATAGACCAAATGCTGGTTGAGGAAATAAAACCCTAGTCCACAGGAAACAGCTCATATGTGGACACTTATTCAATGAGTAAAGCATATAATTTTGAATGATATGTCAATGTGCAGAAGGCACTGATGAAGCTAGTTAGAAACTCAACTACCCATTGGCAAGCTGGATCATTGAGAATAAAGTACATATATAGTGCTTGACTCCAACAGAAATAAGAAATAGATGACTAAATACTACATAAGTGTAATAAATAAATAATGGATAAGAAAAATAAGTATAGAAATGCTATAAACAAGTAATACTATATTCTGAACTGTGTAATGAGCTATATTCGGGACTGTTGATATTATGACAGCTAGGAATATCAAAAAACAACAAAAGTCCAGCACAAGACCCAACAACTAAGTATAATTTTATTGAGAGCTTTCATCAGTAACAGAATACCATCATTCATCCTGATAAAATCACATTGCTTGTAGAGAAGAAATAACTCAGTAAAATTATACTCTGCTTGTTGGTTCTTGTGCTGGTACGATAGATAGATAGATAGATAGATAGATAGATAGATAGATAGATAGATAGATAGATAGATAGATAGATAGATAGACAGTTAGATAGATGTATATCTATGTGTGACATGAATTGCTCTCAATATCAAGTACAGACATTCACATCACTGGAAAATAATCTTGTCAAAGTCACAAACCGTTACCTCCTAAAACATCCTGATTAGTATGATTGCCCTTATTCATAACATATAAATGTACTGCCTGCATTATACCAGTATACAATATACAGTGTGTAAGCAGTAAAGCAGTGCCATGTACAAGTTTCTCTCCTATTTATCTCATTACAGTCAGCCCCCATAACAACTCTCCATAACCTCTGGTCTCAATTCCTAAAATATTGAAGAGGTATTTACACACAATGGTATCAGTTATCAGACAAGGTTTTATGGCTGATATGGAGCATATTTACAATATTTCAGCCATCTTTACTTTAAATGTTATAGCTTTGTAATTATCACCCCCCCCCGATTCATCATGGAGAAAAAAATAAATGAATGAATGTATGAATAAATAAATAAATTGCTTTTGTCTGTTAACTTTGCATGTGATTATATCATAAAATATTATTTTTAACACATTTATTCCAACTTCTCCATATGCCATTCACATTGCCTTCAACAAAGTTCTTCCTGCAGATTTTCTTCCTTTCTGTGTAAAGTGTGTTACTGTAATAGCTTCTGTTTTACTGCTATCAGTTTTCCTACTGTACTATTTAGCAAACTGCAGCAAATGGGTTAGGGAAAACTGTTTGCTATGCTACAAACATGTATCAGAAGTCGACACACTTGTTTCCAACAAAGTAACATTGCACAGGCTAGAATGTGCAAGAAAGTAGTTCTTAAGGAGATTTACTCTCTGCCACATAATACTCGATGTAAGTTCTATTATTTCAGAGACCTTATCATGATAACTGTGGCAATGTTAAACTGCATCTTAGAAGGAACATCTGGTTAATGTAACTTAACGAATAAGAACAAAATAAATCTAGTAATATGTGCAACCTAAAAGCTAATACATGATTCTTCTATGCAAAAAAAAAAAAATGAAGTGGAAAAGGGGAAATTAAAAAAAGAACACAAGCTGACAAGAGCCAGCATGTTATTATGTCAGGGGAGTGAATGAGGACAGCACTGTTTTCAAATGGGAATGAGTGTTAGACGTACATGACATACGACATCGGTAAAGGAATAAAATGGATTAGTGAAGAGGTGAGCACGTAGGTAATCAGTGAAGCATACATGGAATAGCTCTGTAGCAGCAACAGAGGCAGATTGAGGAACAGGAGAAATAGCCATCTGAAACCAAGGGAATGAAGAACAAATGCTAGTGCAGACTACTTAAGGCAGAAACTTATCTAAAAATTGTTTTGCAAACTGAGTACAGCAAAAAAGTTGATTTTGGTTGACAGATTTTGCTTAGAAAATGCCATATGTTGTCTATGCTTTACATAATCAAGAGACTGCACTCACACAAATTAAATTGCTCCTGCTCTTTAAAATAACCTGCATAAAAGATCTGCATACTGCAGAAATAACAATTTATTTTCAATTTATAAAGGAAAAGCACACATTTCTCATTTTAAAAACTAACTGCATTTTTAATTATGTTGCATGGAAATGTAAGACAAATACAACCAATTTCATTTTCTAAAAGCACAGCACTTCGCAAATAATGAAATTACAGCCATGTATATTGAATCATCAATAACACAAAATGTAATATTGTCATTAAAGATGCTTAGAATGGCCAAACTGCATTGGCAATGAACTTTGCTAAATGCTCCACTATGATTAAACTTATAAAATGACGTGATCAATAATATTTAAGAACTGTAAGGTTATCTGGCTGGACCTGATTTCCTTTTCTAATTTCACTATCCTTTCACTTAGTATTCCACCCATTTTATGAACTGACAAGGCAGCCAGACAGTTTTCATCCATCTGCATAACAGTCTGTCTAATAAAGAAATGTGAAAGAAGCTTATTGATTTTGGGGGATATTTTTGTATAAACTGGAATATTGTCCTTGAATGCCAATGACATCCAGCTCCATTTTAAGAAATAAATCATTATCGGATTGGAGTTCCACTGTGGTGACCCCTAACCGGGAAAAGCCGAAAGACAACAACTTTTCTTTTTTTCAATATGAAATTACTGCTTAAGTATGCAACACTATAAATGTTAATAAATAATTACATTACACATTAATGACAGTGATTGCATTACTTTTATGCAAAGGGTCAAGAAATGTCTGTCTTTATTGGTACTCACCTTCTTGCAGTGTTCTTCCACTTTAATGAGATGCAGTTAACTACCTGCATGAATGTCATTAGCTATGAAATCTGTGCCAGGTAAACAATAATTTTTCAAGCTGAGTCATGTTGATAAATACAAAATTGTGCCACTTGCTGCACAAAAACTTTGTGGTTCTTATGTTACATGACATTTTTATAAGGGTACTGAAGAGGAAGACAGATTCTATCTATGCACCCAATTCTATCCTAGCAAAGCATCATTATTATACAATGATTGTCCATTAATATTCAAAACTGAGCATGCTGATTGGTCAGCCCAACCAGCGTTCCCATTGTTAATCAAACATATACCAACAATAAAAGTCCGGCTGCTATAGTATCATTGAGCAGCCAGACTTTTTTTGTTTTTGTTTTGTTTTGGTATGTCATAGACAAGCATTAATCTGAAGGAAGGAGTCTAAAACTATTATTTATTGACTTTGTTCCTCATAAAATTGTTGGTTTTCCGGCAAATCACTAAGAAATGAAGTCACTAAATAATGACAGACATTTCAGTTTCAGACTTTCTTTATTTCAGACAATGCACAATTATTCCCCCTTCTTTACTTATGCCTTGTCCACATTTCTTCAAATAAGAGGTTGAGAAGTACATACGAGAGCAGAAAAAAATGCAAAGAAAATCAGGTGCATTCTGCAAACTATACAAACACACCTGATTTTCTTTATATTTTCCCTGGTTTCTCTCATGCCTCTAAACTGTCTGGAGTTTACAGGTTTTTTTCTTTCAAAAAAAAATAGCAATGGAGATTGTCCTTTCTTGGTTGCTTGCTTTCTAAAGTGGTGATGTACTGTGTAAGCCTGGGAACGTGCATCCCATATGCATGTGCAGTACATCATCAAAGGGGAGAATCCAGAAACAATGCAGAAGAACATGCGGCACTGTTATACAAAGACATTATTTAAGAAAAGTGTTTTTTTTTTTTTGTAAATAATGTCATTGTATAATAGCAATAATCCAAGACTGGGTGTGCGTAATGCTGATTTACCCACTGTCGGCTTTGTTTGGTGACTTGGGCTTTGCTCTTGTGACCAAACCATGCCAACCATGGGTAAATCCAGCATTACCTACACTGAGCAGTGGATTATTGCTATAATAAACAGCTGCCTTAATAACGACTCAATAACTACAATAAACAGTAAACTCACAGTGGCAAATCTTTAAGAACATACCTCAATGCTTCGAATTAACTTTCAGCAACAAGTCGTTTTTTTCATTTGAATCATTCCATTGTTATTTTTTTATCTGAATGGAAGTAGAAAGTTAAATGCATGCTGTTCCACCACTCATGGAACTGTAAACTTCTCCATGTAGATGACAGTGGCTGGAAACACACTGGAATAAGACATTTGTAGAATCGTAAGAACAAAGAAGGGGGGAGCAGCTGGACTGGACATCAACTCGGGACTTTTCACCTTTCTAGAGATAGCAAACAGAATGAGAAATATGAAACAGGTCTTTGTACTTGTGCACATCAGTTATGTTGCTGTGAAGAAACTCCACTCATATAACATACAGAGCAGGTTCTGCCTAAATATTTTGAAAGATGATAGTAGTCCTTTTTATTGACTGCAGCAGAGTTGGAGTGTTTTAAAAGAGCAGTGTACAATATTGTGTGTACATAGAGTTCAGAAATGTGTGCTGTTTGTCAAACTATTTACCATACCTTATTTGGACTTTTGCCAGAGTGATGGCTTGGCTTTTACTTCTATGCACACACTTTTTTCTTTGTCTTTTGATTTCTCTTTAAGTTTTCATTTTTCAACTAAAAATGGTTCCATGTTCTTATTTCCCACTTGATTTTATTTAAACTATAAAGAAAATGCTTGTCATTACTTTTTCACATCTAGTTCCCTAAAAATCCTGCCAAAGCACTTATATCACTACATTGCCGAACTTAGCACATTTCTTCCATTTATGCAAATATGCATGATATTCTGTAATCAAAATCCAACATATAAAATAGTTATATGATTCAGTAGGAGTAGATGTTTTATATCTATCATTAATTAAAACATACGCTCCCTTCAACTGCGCATCTGTGAAATATAACTAAAATTTCCTCTGTCATCATCTGAGAGCCATGAGAGCAGGCAGCAGTGATTTCACTCATAGCTGGAGGGTGTAGCTTGGGTAAGCTGTCACCTTATTACTCCTTTCCATTCCTTCCACAATGGAAATTACCAGAATCATCCAACCTGTCATGTCTCTCTAAATAGAAAGCATCTACTATAAACTAAAATATATTGCTTCAGGCACAAATGGTCCATATGCAATATATTGCTTAAATACATTATACCATAATGTTGATTAAGGCATGTTAGTGTAACTGGCTCAGATGACACAATGCAAGCATTTTTTTTCTGTTTCTCGTTCAATGTTTTTCAATAAAATAGCTAAACACATCTCCTATTGCAGTGTTTGGAATTGTATGTCCTTAGTAAATCTTGTACACTGATAGTGCTATCTCTAGTTTTCCGATCACTTTAATATCCTTCATGACAAAAACATGCATACATCTTAGGTCAGTCTGCAGCATCTTTCCTTCACTTAATTCTGCTGTTAGATTTAAACTACTTAAAGGGACTTCTTTCCCTAGAATGAGTAAGGACCATGTTGTTACTATGAGATGCAGCTCAAGCACCAGTAGCCTCAGGACAGGCAGAGGTAGGGTTTGCTGCTGAACTATCCTTTCATTTAACTCAGTTTACTTGATCAATTTGTGAAATTGGGAGTAATTATACAATAATATACATTTTTTTTTTTTTTTTTAAGGAAGCTTCTGGATCAGTAGCAAGGTAGATGTTAGCAATATGTGGCCCCCAGCAAAATTCATTTTGAGAGCAAATCATTAAAAAGGATTTTGTGCTATGAGAGTAACGGTAAGAAGAAATTGTATTCCTCAAGAAAAGGTACTTTTCCATGTCATAACTGTAACCAATGCAGCTACATAGCTGATAAGCATTATTTTGTACATCCAGATACACATATCAGATATAAATTCAATCACACAGATTGCAGATCTAGGAATGCAGTTTATCTGGCCTTGTGCCAAAAAGTAATAGTTTCTATGTAGGGAAGATCAATAGGACATTTAGAGAAAGGATAAGAGAACATGTTTATGCTATTAGCAGGGAGAATTAAGGCAATGCAATAGCTAAACATGTTATACAGAATGACACTACTCATAATTTTAAGTTTTTAGTAATAGAATCTATACACCTCACTGAGAGGTTAGGTAATATAAGTAATTACACAGAAAAAGAGGAAGGGAAATGGATAGTTAGGCTACAAGCAGATAGGGGACATGATTTGAATGATAGAGTCTCATTGAAACCATTTTTGCTGGACCGACCTTTGAGACATTAAATTTATGAGAGATATGTTTTGTTGTATATAAGCTTCTACAAAGTGTATATAGAATCTGTTTTTCTATTATATAGGTTCTCAGACACTATTTTATCTACAAAATGGAATGCTTTATTCATGGGAAGCAGTTCCTTAAATATAATGCTTTTTTATATGTAGTGTGTGCTTTTTGAGGAATTGAAGAATTAGTACACACAAATTATAGTTAATATGTTAATAATAGAGCTTTTATGATTTTGTATTGTAGATTACTAAATGAAGATTCTTTAAAATGTAGAAATTTCATCCTCCACCCATTTTTTTCACATATGTGCACATATACATATTTCTATTATATGCTATCTTTATATGATATACATTTAAAATAGCACATATTAGAATTGTGACTTTAAGAGTTCTTATCATGTGCTTTTTATTAGGCATTTTATTGGTTTTTAATAGAAGTGATGACATATTTAAATGGATTTGAAATGCTTTAACATTGTTTTAAGTCTGAAGAAGCATCCTTGGAGACGCAAAAGCGCTTACTATATGGAATAAAGGGTATATTTTTCATTCAGTGGTTTGCTTCGATTGTTGTGGAGTACCTGCCATTCTTCTACATTTGACCATGGCCATTCTGTTAAAAAGGATGGAAAAGCAAACATCACTGGGTGCAGATTTGTAAGTTGCTGTGGGCTGATTTAGCACTGTAGTTGTCTTTCTTGGAGCAGTTTAAAGGTGTGTCTTTTTGGAAAGATGGATTGGGTTGGTCAAAGGGAATTGCAATTGTTTACAGATGAGGCAGGAGGGTCTTGGGAAAGCAGCATATTTTGGAGGGGAATGGTTTGCGATTCATTGGCCAGATGATTGGAAGGATAAATGGAAGAGGGATGTAGCCTTTTTGGAGTTAATCCCAATTTGGGCGACATCTATGGTATGGCAGGAGCAGTTGTAGGGAAAGAGGGCTATTTTTCAGTTGGAGAATAGAGTAGTGGTGTGAGTTTTACAAGCTAAGACAACAAAGTCTGAATTGCTTTTGTTAGTACTACATAAGTTGATTTGCAGAGCTTGCTGAATAATTTTTTCTTTTACAGGTGTGCATTTGGTAGGTGTTAGGAATGGGATTGCTGATAGTTTGTCTTTCTTTCAATTTTTCAGGTTCTGGCAGTTAGCTCCAGAGGCAGTGGGCAAGCTGATGGTGTTGCCAGACAAGGTGTGGCAGACTGGACTAAGTAACCAGATGGTTGGTGTGGGAACCTTGGGCAACATCTACAAAGAAGCCGTATGGTAGGACTTTACAGGATTTTGATAAATTGGTTTTGTAAGGAGGACCGAGTTTGGTTTGAAGAAATGTTATTGCACTACTTGACTCGGGTTTGGAAGCAAGGTAAGGCAGTTCAGTCAGTCAAGGTGGATCTGGCAGTGATTAATATATTTTCAGAGGTGGCAGGGTTGCATGACCTTACTAAATCCTGAACTGTGGTTTGTATGTTGAAGGGCTGGGGTAGAGTTGTTAGTGTGGAGATGGACAGACAATGATTGCTAGTGTGGAGATGGACAGACAATGGCCATTTACAACACAGGTATTGAAGATTTTGCTACTGGGCTTAGCTTTGAAGAATGGTGATTCAACGGATTATACTTTTTTTATGGATGTTTCATGGAGCTTTTAGGGTGTTAGAGTTGTTAGGGTCTCTAGTTAGGAGGGATGTGACAGTATTTTCTGTGTCAGTACACATTTGGTTGTGTTAGATCTAAAACAGATCAGATGGGGAAGGGCATGCAGATAGTACTGAGAAAGGACAAGAATGACTGGCTGTGTCCAGTGGGTTGGGCTAAGAGATTGCTGTGGTCCCATGCTGGCAGTCCTCAGGACTTGGCTTTTCAATGAATAGGGGGTAAAGTGATAACGAGTAATCAGTTTGCATGTGTGATGAGGAGAGCCTTTAGGTGTATTGGTTTTCTGGGAGAGATGTTTTCCACTCATTCCTTTCACATCAGAAGGGCCTTGGATTTAGTGAGAGAAAGATCTAGAAAGATGTTAGGGGTCACCACAGTGGATCATCTGTTTCCATATCTTCCTGTCCTCTGCATCCTGCTCTGTCACACCAACCACCTGCATGTCCTCTCTCACCAAATCCACAAACCTTATCTTAGGCCTTCCTCTTTTCCTGTTACCTGGTAGCTTCATCCTTAGCATCTTTTTCCCAATATACTCAGCATCCCTCCTCAGCACATGTCCAAACCAATGTAATCTTGCCTCTCCGGCTTTGTCTCCAAACCTTCCAACCTGGGCTGACCCTCTAATATACTTATTCCTAATCCTGTCCACCCTTGTCACACCCAGTGCAGATCTTAACATCTTTAACTCTGCCACATTATTTTTGTCAATGCCACTGTCTCCAACCCATATAACATAGCTGGTCTCACTACCCTCTTGTAGACCTTCCCTTTCACTCTTACTGGTACTCATCTATCACAAATCACTCCTGACACTCTTCTCCACCCACTCCATCCTGCCTGTCCTCTTGTCTTCACCTCTCTTTCACACTCACCATTACTCTGAGCTATTTATCCCAAGTATTTAAACTCATCCTCATTTGCCACGTCTACTCCTTGCATCCTCACCATTCCTCTATCCTCCCTCTCATTCACACACATATATTCTGAGTATATAGTGAGAGAAAGAAGATCAATCGGCATTATTAATATGGTGGGTCATTGGTGTTCAAATGCCTTTTGATCTTGTATTAGACAATTGGCTAGATAGCATTTTATTCCTTTCTCTCTGTCTTTAGGAAAAGGGATTGTCATTTTGGGACATTCTTATATTCACTAGGCAGCAAAGAGGGATGTAGTTAAGCCGACTGACACAGAAATGGCTTTAAATCATTTCAGGTGGAGAGTCATATGGCATAGTGTCAGAGGTTGCATCAGCTCATGGAGGAGTTTGCATTTATACAGTCATAATTTAGCCTCCCGCAAGTCTTGGTAGTATATTTGGCAGGTAATGATGTGGGAATAATTCTGAAGAGATAGTTGGTATATATGTTAAGAGAGGATTTGTTTATGTTGAAAAAGTTATACCCGATTATGTGTATTGTGTGGTCAGAAATAGTTCCACAGTTATTTTGAGAGAATGCTGGCAGTTTTATGGCTTTAGAGAAAGCTCATCAGTTTGTTAATTTTAGGCTGTCAAGGCAATTGGCTACTCTGGGTATTTATATGATAGAGCACAGAGATTTTGATGAGAGGAACCCAGTTTGGTTGTGAGAGGATGGAGTACACCTGAACAATTTTGGTTTGGATCTGTTTAATGTACACTTATGTTTGTTTTTAGAAGGTTTGATGAAGGGATTGTAGTGATTGAGGGGGAATGACCTGCGTCAGTGGGCAAAGAGGGGCAGGCTTGTCCCTCTTCTTGTCCTCATGTGGTGATGGGTGTTTTTTCGATGAGTTTGAGGATGAAAGTGAGCAGCAGGATGCTGCTTTGATAAGTGAAAGTAACTGAGCAATGGTGATGACACTGCTGCTTAGTTAGACAGGGTGAGTGAGAATGCATGACCCTAGCGAATGGTTACATGAATGTTCATGCTGTGATTAATAAATTAAAATATAGTTCAATAAAGTTATGTTTATGGAAGTTGAATGAAGGTCATCAAATGTCATTTTGTGTTATGTATTTATTGAAGGGGATTGGGACAAATGAGGTTAGGGACAAAGCAATTTGTTTGGGGACACTTTCAGTGTTTGAGTCATTTAAGAATGATAAAAGGGGGGTTATGGTTTGGGGAGGTGGTTAGAGAGGGGATATTAGGGCTGGGATGGAAGTGGAAGCAAGTTGGTGTGGTGGGGAAGTAAAGGTTAAATTAGAGAGGAGTAGGGGTGAGGAAGAAGTGAGGTAGGTAGGTATAAGGAGGGGCTTAAGTGATTTTATGTGAGTGTAGCTGGGTAAGGGATCAGATGCCCACCCTCCCTCACTCCATCTTTTGAGAACATTGAGAACTGCGTAGTTACTTTTGGAGTTGGGTGCTTAGGCAGAGAAGAGGGGCAGGCATGTCCCTCTTTTGTTCCCTCTCTGGTGTTGGGTGTTTGATTCAATGAATTTGGGGATGAAAGTGAGCTGTGGGAAGCTTTGATAAGTAAGAATAAGTGAGCAGTGGTGATTACACTGCTTAGTTGGTGAGTGGAGATATGCTACCCTAGTAAATGGTTACATAGATGTTCATGTTGTGATTAATAAATTAAAATATCGTTCAATAAAGTTGTTTATGGAAGTTTAATAAAGTTCATCGAATATAATTTGGTGTGGTGTGTTTATTAAAAAAGGATCGGGACAAACTAGAATTTATTACATGCTGACCTTTTCTATTTGAAATAATGTGAATTTATGACATTGCAAATATTTGCTTTGTGTTTTGTCTGGAAATCTGGATGTTACGTACACTGTGTTGATGTCTGTATCTGCAATAATGCAACTTAATGCTATGTTTTGAATGACATCTACTGTAACATTTATACTGATTTCTGAAGACTATAAACTAGAATTTGTGTCATGAGAAAGTTTATCTGTAACCTTACTTATCACAGTGTGCTTCTGTGGTTAAACCCTTTTGCATCTAGAAAGATTTAACATTTAAATGAACATTTCATTATATTTTTAGACTCTTTTACCCAGTTTTTAACTTTAAATCAGAGATTTACTGGTGTCTTTACTGTAGAAGTACTGTTTGACATATTTATAAAATTTATATTTACTGATGTATTTAAACCCTTCTGAGATTTACTATCTGATTTAGCTAGAAAATGCATCGTAATAAAAATGAATGTTCACATAAGGAAAGTTGAAGTTGCTTTAAGAAGGTTGCCAGATGTCTCACAGCTTTTTTAAACTCCCTATTGTAAGGATTTTCTTGGCTCTATAACATCACACTGGAAGCCTGTCATCTTCTGGGAAGATGGTGCAGTTTTCCAATACATTGCTGTTAACTGGATAATGTCCTTTATACTAATATCTGAGAGATTCTGAAGTTCTTTGAGACTTTATTGTAGATTTTCTGGAATAAGACCACTGCTGCTCTGTAAAATACATGTAGTCTGATGCTGATAGATTTGCAAGCTTGCTATGTGGTTTTGGGACTGACTTTAACATCAGATATTTTCCCCCATCGATGATGGCTCATCCTTTTAAGAATTTATAGGACTGCAGAATACTGGAGGTTCCCAAGCCTCATCCTATCTAAACAAGATCTGTTTGTACTTTTTTTTTTTACTTTCTCCATGCCTTCTAGGTTTCTAATACCATGACGGGAATGGATCCCATTCCTAAATCAAAGTATGATTAAAGTTCATGAAATTAGTATTGTTTCACTCTTTGGTGTTAGCCAGAAGTGTTCTTCGCATCACTTGCAATGTTTCCAGTATTTGCTCCTTCTGCAATTCATAAGGAGTTACATGTATCGGTAAAATATACAAGTACAATTATAAATTCTTTTTTATAAGACCCATTGGTCCTACTACTATTGGAACTGTTTGGGTGTCCTTCTTCCACACTGCATTCATTTCTGCCATTAAATCCTGGTACATTATAACTTTGTGCCTCTCTGTACGTAAGACACTGTAGTCACTGGGTGAAGCAATTTCAATGAACAATGCTACTTTTGCCTTCTTTTCATGGACTACTATATCTGGTTTTCTCACATCTATTTTTAAACTGTTGGTAATGGGGATGGTCCTATATGATATAAATGTCATTATTTTCTATATTGCTTTGTGTTCCATGTTTCCAATGTTTCTCAGCTACTTCAATATTATAATGTTTGCACAATCCCCAGTGTAACAGTATTGCCACATTATTATGCCTTTCAGTATACAATCCTTCTGCCATTAGTATATCACAGCCAGTAACAGGATGTGTGACTGTTTCCAATTCAGTTTTATAAATCCCACGTTTGTCTGTTTCTCCCACATGTTCAATGGACTTTGTAAGCCAACATGTACATAGTCCACTGTCTTGGGCCACCAATATTAATTGGTTTAACTTCACTTCTCCTTAACCATTCCTGCATTATACCCTGATCAACATGAGGTTGTTCCAAGAGTTTTTTATACTTGCAACTACATTTATGCATTTTCCACATTTCTTGTCTTCTCATCAGATCCTTCACCTTATATTCTTTATTTTGTTTTTTGGCACATTCAGTTGCTGCCGGACTTTTATCTACTTCGGTTTTGATTTCCATTTCCACCTAACCCCGATAAGCTTCTGCTAAACTAAGCAGGGAAGTCATCTTAGACTTACTCTGCTCATCTTTTAAAACTTTCACTATGAGTCTTGTGAGGTCAGCAGCTATGTATGCAGTCCTATGACTGCAGATCTATAAAAGTAATCAGTTTCAAGGAGGCCCATACCTCGTTCAGAACAGGAAATATATAATCTTGGTATACACTGATTTTTATAAATCATTTGATGAGCATTAAGCATTCTTCTTTTTTTCCTAGTCAATTGATCCAACACATTTTGGGGCCAGTCAATCACTCCAAAACTGTAAGGTAGGACAGGAAGAGCAAATTGGTTTATGGCTTGGACTTTGTTCTAGACGTCAGTGCTGTTTTCAGTATTAATTTTTGTCTTCTAAAATATTCCTTACTAAGTTTTATTTGTATTTGTTAATGTTTTATTGTTGATCCTTCATCAATTTCCAAATATTTATATACTCCCTCTTGCTCAAGATCTTTTATATCATATTCCTGTCCCAGGCCAATGTTTTCTTGGTGCTGCAGTTTTCTTGCATTAAAGGTTGCTTTTGCACATTTCTCAAGACCAAATGCCATTCCTGTATCATCTGAAAAGTTTTGACCACTTGCAGTTATGCTTTCAGTTCCTCATCTGATGAACTATACAGTTTAACATCAACCACAAAAAGAAGATAAGAAGTTTTTACACTTTGTTGTTTTCTGGGAGCCAAACTGTAGCCATGAACTAATCTGTTAATTAGACAACTTAATGGGTTAAGGGCAAAACAAAAGAGCAACAGTGACAAAGACTCACCCTGAAATATCCCCCTTTGAATTTTTATTCCTGGAATAATAATTTGTTCTTTATCATGGCTTAACTGCAAAGTGGTGTGCCACTGATTCATAGTCACTGTAATGTAATTGATTAGTGTAGGGTGTATCTTATACATTAAGTACTGTTTTTTCCATGAATGTGGAATACTGTCAAAAGCTTTTTTTGTAATCTATACATGCCAACTTAAGAGTCTTCCCTTTTTTTACAGTTCTCCGTTATAACTTTATTTAACAACAAATAATCCTTTGTTCCACATAACTTTCTTTTGTTACTCCTTTGTTCTATTTGCGTGATTGAGTTTTCCTCTAAATGACTATAAACTCTGGTGGGAATCCATTAAAGCCTACATGGAGTGAATTTCCATGTAGGCATAGTGGCATGGCCCCAACATGGAAACCGGCAGCTGAGCGATCCAGTAAACAGAGTAGGGTGGCGTGCACAAGCGTGCGGACACAGAAGTGTCTGTCAAATGCAAATCACCTCATAAGCAGGTGAAATCCATGCAAATGAGGGGGATTTGCGATACAGTAAGCTAAATGGTACTCATGTAGGAGGTGTGTTGGTGTCAGAAATCTATACAGAAAGTAACCATGAACAGAAATGTAAAAATTAAACAGGGGCTGTGAAAGCCCAAAGAAAATGCTGGATATTGCAATGTACGCATGGAAATGGCCAGAACTATGCCCAGTGAGACCAATGCAAATCATTATAAAACATTAATTGTTTTAAATGCACATATTGCATTTGCGTGATGCATAGCAACACGCAAAATGCTGTTATGCCCAAAAATATATTAAAATGTTGAAAAATTGAAAATAAGACATTTGCAAAAATAATGCATTATAGTGCCCTGCATGCAGAGTGTACATTGGCAGGTTTCAGTCGTTGCTAATGAGGCAGGCCCTGGAGTAGTGATGTATCCAGGGAATATGTAAGGATCTGAAAGCAAATGAGCTGGGGTTACTGAACAGCAAATATGGGACACTGTGTCCACAGATAAAACTTGTGTATACCCAGAACTGTGTTGGTGTTAGTAGAACAGGTAGCTGACATCAAAAGGGTGTGTGTCACATTGTGTTTAAGGGGATTGGAGCTCAGAGGCACCCACTTGCACTCAGCTAAGCAGAACTAAGCAGGAGAGGGTGTCCAGTGCTGCTAAGCTGTGTTTAGCTCTGCAGCTCATGTTTTAGCTGGTTAAAGCTAAGCTGAGCATGCCCGTGCATGGGGGTGTGTCCAGACTGTTGAACACTGTTTATACTAACGCTGCAGGTTTGAGCACCATGCCCCAGTGTTTATCAGTGAAATAAATTTAAAAATAAATAAATAAATAATAGCAAATAGCCTGGGAAAGCCAGTTAAATATAAATGACTGATAAGCCCTGTTGCACTGACACTGGGCCATTCAAAACTGTCAATGATAGACCTGGCAGGCGGAATGCATCATAGTTAGCCAATCACACAAGTTGCATCTGCAGCACACCACTATAAAGTATGCATACACCCTTCAATCTGATTTTTCCCACATACTCTGCACCATTGGAATACACACACGGGAGTTTTAACTGACAAAATAATAGGGGCTACTGCTGCTCTGCTGTATCTGTATGTGCTAGAGGCTGAGCTCAGTGCTAGTTCTGATGCTGATAATAGGCCTAGACTGAGAAGGAAAAAGAGTGTTCAGGCCCAGGAAAACCTTCCAGGGGGCTACATGAGCTGGAGATAATAGACCACTACAGGATGGATGGGGACATACTACAAGAACTCACCAAGCTTTGCAGACCTTAATTCAGACCCAGAGCCAACAGAGGGGAACCCATCCCAGTGGAAACAAAGGTATGTGTAGCCCTCAGAGTACTAGCTAAAGGTACTTTTCAAAGACCTACTGGGGACATGATGGGGGTCTCACAGGCATCTGCATCCATGGTACTCCACCAGTTTCTGGCTGCAATGCAAACACATGCTAATGGCACATAAATCTGCCCTGCACCCCTGAGGATAGGCCAGCAATATGCATCTCTTCCACCATGTAGCACACTACCCTGAGGTACTGGATGCCATAGACTGCACTCATATGCACATCAAAGCACCACCTGGTGAGGAGGGCAGAGTCTACATCAATTGCAAAAGCTATCACTCCATCAACCGTCAGGTCATGTGCAATGACCAAGACATTGTCGTGAATGTGTGTCCTGGCAGCCCTGGCAGTTATCATGAATCCCATATCTGGCATGCATCAAAGCTCTACCAGACATTTGCCAGGGGGAACATCCCATTTGGCTATCTACTAGGAGATGCTGGATGGCTATGCACTGGAGCCATGGATGATGACACCCATCAGAAATTCACTCACACCTACTGAAGAATTCCATAATGAGGCACACGCACAAACCAGGAACATCATAGAGTGTGTGTTTGGGCTGCTCAAGTCATGGTTCCACTGCCTTGATATATCTGGTAAGGCCCTGCAGTACTCTCCAGCCACATGTGTACACATATTCACAGTATGTGCCATGCTACACAATATGATCCTGTGGAAACAGCTGCAGCAGGAACATCACAGGGAAGGGACACACAGCCCCCCACCAGTGCCAAGTTCCCCACAGCCACAGTGGGACTTGGGAGAGGAACCCCCTGAGCCTGTCCCTGTAGGCAGATGTAGGGGTGCCCAGTATGCCCTGGCCTTGGCAAAGAGGCAACGCATAGCACATGCACTGACATCCTAGGGACCTAGGGACTGACACCTCACTCCAACTCACATACATAGTAAAAAGGATTCCAACCACACCACACAACCTGTACTTTACCATGCATTGGCTGTTTACTGCATACATCTGACAGAGTCAGCCCTGAAGCATTATCTCAACTGCTGCAGGCACAAGGTAAGTCACCCTTCTTTACAACAAATGTATGGGGTACTAGACTATGGTAGCATATGTATGGACCTGCTGCATGTATGCAAGGACATAGAGTGGGTTACTGGGATACCTATAGACAACTGACTGCTATGAGGGACCA